>NW_015633860.1:0-537 GCF_001515625.1 Sinocyclocheilus rhinocerous
TCTATTGTAAATAGCATTAATACATTCTTCCACAGATTATGAAAATAATGTAATTGTTTATCAAGCAATAAGAAATATTTTGAAAATATTTTTCTTCGTTCTTACTTTTTGAAAAGTGTTGTCAGCAGCTGAGCTTCTTCTGCTCTCAGTGTGTTGAAGTGTTGTTTCTCTCTCTCTGCTGGAGTTTGTGTTCACTCGAGTGGAATAGAGGTTTTTGTACGAGCCTTTAATTAGATTGTATCACTGTGGTACACATTCGGTGGAGGAACTAAACTGGTGCTCGGTAAGTCTGTCTCTTTTAACGGTCTTGTACAAAATTATTGAAATGTGTAGATTTTAATGTTTAATTGAAATTATTTTATTGTCACTTAAGAGCTTCAAAAAAAATTAATTATATATACTCAGCAAACAATTATTTTCCAAACACATTTCCATAATGTCTCACTTTGAGTTTTATCAGTTTATCACAGATTTATTTTCATTCAGTTTTAAACTGATCATATAAAGTTCATTTTTTATTGTAGATATTATACATGA
>NW_015633861.1:0-1635 GCF_001515625.1 Sinocyclocheilus rhinocerous
GTCATCCTAATAAAACTGGAGAAAACATCCCTTAGACCTACACTGGAGGAGGGAGCAGAGCTGAGTTAAGAAAAATGCCAACATACTCTAATGACAAGTCATAATTTTTGGTTTTGGTGAATTCATATGAATTTAGACATTCAGTCTCCATTTTTTAGAATCTGCTTACAGTGGGGTTGACTGTTCAAATCATACAAATTTGCTAGCAATTCACCAAAATGTAATATAAATATGTGCACTAAATGAAAGGGCATTATTAGGGGTGAATGGGAAGTGCTGGAACATAGGGTTGTTGTAGCAATAGCATAGGGGACCACAATTTTAACCAGGTAGAGGGAATGGTATACAATCACACTGATTACTAAAATAAAATCATATGCAACATTTAAACCAATCTCTCTTTTTTATTAGTGTTATAGTAGTTGTAGTGGGATACACATAGAACACCCTAACAACCACATAAGAACAGCCTACAAGTACACATAAAACACCATAATAATTGCAGCAATGAAAATAATACTGAAAATAATCTTGTGGCTTTTTTCTCTCTCTCTTTCTCTGTTGGAGAATTGTGAGCAAAATAGTGGTCCCACAGTTCACTCGTTATCAGTGATTACTACTCTAAATGGATACATTTCATATACTTTAACACATCAATAACTGTTGTTCATGCTGCAAATAATTCTGATTTCGTTTTCAGATTTGACCCTGACTATCTGCAATGTAATTTTCCAACTGATGCAATCTGATTTTACAAAATCCTGATGTTAATAAGATCTCAAACATCAAATAAATGTGGTTTTATTATGCATAATAGTAGCAGGTGGGCTGGTTTATTTGTACTTATACAGCACAAATTAATGGCTTGTTCTGTATGACCATGTTCTACAACGAATAGACTATTAACTCAAATTTTAAGGTACTATGTCTTATAAGGCCTATACTAAGCAAAGCATGTTAAGATCTTAATTCATGTACAACAGCTGCCTTAGTTAATATCAGTGAGCACTAATTATTGAAGGAAAACTCTTAATTAAATGTCTATTAGTTGTAGAACATTACCATTTAGAATAAAGCATTAATATGTGCTTTTAAATACTAAAAAGAGCCTGTTTGCTAGAAATATGCATACTAACAAGCAACTACTTAATAGTGAATATGTGTTCCTTAATATATACTGTAGTGTTACCAAATTTTCTATTGATAATTTTTGTGTGTTCTGATGACTTTGGGCTGTTTGTATAGTATAGGGTTTGGGAGGGTTTCGGGTGGTTGTGAAATTGTCCCGTGTGGCAGATGATGCAGAGCTTTGATTGTAGGTGTAAGAGGTGTGAAGTGGGTGGCCGGTAGTGGCCAGATGGATATGATATAACCACAGCTCATAGAGACCCAGTGGGTGGCAGTGGCCAGATGGATATGATATAACCACAGCTCATAGAGACCCATCTGCCTCACCATCTCCAGGTGTACAACGTGCTACACACATGTTCTACACTTCCACACTTCCTACACTGTCATAAACGTCTTTGCATGTACATGCAGAATTATATTACAATGTGTAGTTGTGCACAGAATTAATATTAAAATGGGATATTTATTTATTTATTTAGTCATTTAGCAGATGCTTTTATCCAA
>NW_015633862.1:0-562 GCF_001515625.1 Sinocyclocheilus rhinocerous
TTTACTAAATCACAAAACCATATAAGCTTGTTTTCACCACAGAATTAAAAAATGAAGAAGGTAATTGTGACTAATTAATATCGAATCAGAATTGTGAGATATCCACCGTAAGTTTTAGTCTATTGTTAGCTGTAAAAATACAGCATGTTTTGCTGCTTGATATTGCAAACTGGTGTGTCTTACCACATTATTTTAATGTATTATCTTAATTATGAACACACTGGTTTGTAGTGCAAACTGTTTATTATCTTAATTATAAACACACTGGTTTGTGGTGGAAAAAAAGTTTTACCGTTTTCTGCACTTTGTTATTCTTCTCGTTATTTCCCTACTGTGGCTAATAAACCGGAAGTCTCGCACACTCACAGAAAACGGCTTACTTCCGCGTTGAAAAATGAGGTGGATAAACTTGGAATTGCAAGAAGAGTCAGAAGTCACGTTTATATCTCAAAATTATGAACTTTTTCTCAGAATTCTGAATTGATATCATGCATTTCTAACTTTTTTCTCAAGAGTGGCATGAAACAAAGCCTGAATTGTGAGATTTAAAAAAAGTCACAAT
>NW_015633863.1:0-497 GCF_001515625.1 Sinocyclocheilus rhinocerous
TGCTATACTATACTGTATGTAATACACAAGCGTTATCATTAACACGGCTGGAGTGAACAGAAACTGAACTGCACTTCTTTTTTTCCTCCATAATAAACAGTGTCTTCTCTCTCTCACAGCGCGTTTGAAAGAGCTCGCGGATAAGCTTTAGAAAGTACGTTAGCTAACTTTTATAATGGTGTAAAGCAAAAACATACATGTAATAAATACATGGTGTTGTTTGTGAAGCTGTCTAGCTGCCAGCGCACACGGTTTATCGGTGTCGGCAGACACATTAATCACACGTACGTTAACGTTAATGAGATAAGAGTGTGTAACGTTATATTAACTTACATTTAACGTTACATGATGAATAAAGCCTCGTTTATCGTTTACGTTTGTATTTAAGCTTTAATCCCTCTAGAATAAACACAATATCGTTCATACACGTTCAATACATGTCCATCCTCTAAAATAAACACAATATCGTTCATACACGTTCAATACATGTCCAATAT
>NW_015633864.1:0-195 GCF_001515625.1 Sinocyclocheilus rhinocerous
TGATCTGGAGGGGAGCAGAACGCGGGACCCGAGCGTTTTTAATCCTTAAAACTTGACATACTTAGTCGAGCCAGGCTCCATCGCTGTGACATGGCGGGATTTTATACGTTCCCATAGCAATGTAGTGTGACCGAATCGAAAGGGAACGCTCTCGGTTACTCACGTAACCTCGGTTCCCTGAGATGAGGGAACGAG
>NW_015633864.1:282-612 GCF_001515625.1 Sinocyclocheilus rhinocerous
GTTGCTTCAGTCAAGATTCTGAATAGATGACGTACAAGCGCTGCTTTATATAGAGTGGAAGCGCCTCATATTTCGCGCGCTTGAACGCCATTGGCCAGTTTCATTCACTGGCGTCAATAAGGCTTCAGTAGTATGTGGAGAGAAGGGTAATTCCCTTATAAATAACATGTTCTCTGTTATAGATTAGAACATGTATGATCTGGAGCAGAGCAGAACCCGAGCGTTTTTAATCCATTTCTTATGGAAGTTGAGCTTGCGCAATTTAGGAATGAACTGAAAAAAGTGTGCGCACACACACATAAACACGCACGTTAAACATAAAGAAGAGGA
>NW_015633865.1:0-583 GCF_001515625.1 Sinocyclocheilus rhinocerous
AATGTTTATTATTGTCATAATATTGTTGTAATGGTGTAAAAAAAAAATAATCAGGAGTTGGTACCAATACCAGTGAAATTTTTACAAAGTAAATATTAAAAAAATAAATATTAACAATTTAAAAAGTTAAACTTATTCCAAATGAAAAACTGTAAGTTAAAAGGCATGTGGCCTTCAATTTGTTTTCCATACCTGGCTTTTTTCATTGAGGCACATCTCTGATCTCAAAAATTCCGATTTCAGATTTGTTCATTTTTGTTGCTATTCACTAAAAAATAAATATATATCTATATCAATCTATTTCTGTCTATCGCTCTCTCTCTATATATATATTTCTTATTAAATTCTTCAGTAAATTTTCTTGTTTAGCATCAAACATCCACAAAAGTTATTAGCTTCTCAAGTAAGCTAGTTTAGTTAATTTAATTTAATTTATTTATATATTTATTCTTTGCCTATTGGACATTTAATTTAATTTATTTATCTATTTATTCTTTGCCTATTGGAAAATCATGCTTTATTGTTTTAAGCATAAATCTATGTCTAAAATACAGAAAGGCAATTTGCCAATGGGAAAAGAAAA
>NW_015633866.1:0-706 GCF_001515625.1 Sinocyclocheilus rhinocerous
CACAACACTGTTCCTATAGAAGACGAGAGTGAAGAGAAGAAGGTATAAGTTATTATTCTTTTAAAGGACTGATATCATGAGAAATCAGATTTTATTTTGTGTTGTGACATAAAAGCTCATTATGAAAACATATTGTGAGTTTAATCTGTGTTATGATAAACGTGTCTGTGTTGTTCTCTCTATAGACTGAACTGATGAAGACACAGAAAGATGTGCAGCTGATGATCCAGAACACAATCAAGAAGATTCAAGACATCAAACACTCAGCAGAAGTCAGAAAAGTGAGTTTAAAATAATATAATAAAATAAATGTAAATATTTATTATTGCAACAAACTTCAATGTTGAGGGAAGAAAGAGGCAAGAACCGCAGACATAACAATAACAAAATAAACAAACAATCAAACAAAATGAGTGACAGCCCCTCACAGATGACTATCACACTTAAATATATAGCAACAACAATGCCCTTCACAACTATCACACTTAAATATATAGCAACAACAATAAAACAACAACTAAAATGGTCTGTTCTGCTCTCGTCCAGGGTTCAGGGTGAAGTTTAATACTTCATTTGAGGGATTCTGAAAACACATTTAGCCTATGTATGTGGAAAAAAAAATTTATGAGCAATAATAACACAGATTATTCTCTTAGCAAAGACCACTAATAATTTGTTGACTGTCCTGGTTGACCAGAGAAACACA
>NW_015633867.1:0-1072 GCF_001515625.1 Sinocyclocheilus rhinocerous
ACCACACCAGCAGAGGGAGCCCTCGCCTGAGTACTGACTGTGTACTGCTCCCTCTGCTTCTACGTTCATTTCCGGTTTGATCAGTATTTAGCAAGAAACTGTGTTTGCTCATTGCGAAGTATTGCCAGTTTACCTGCCTTACCAAGCGTTTCCATTGTTTTCTGCCTGCCTATTCTGTGTATGATTCTGCCTGATTATCTGCTCTACGGTTACTGATTTACCCCTTTGGTCCTCCAGCTATTCCCACTATTCCTCCATCTCTAGCGACTTCAGTATACTGTCTGAATTCTTTTTCAAATGTATTCATGAGATGACTCAGTGACTTTATGTTTTTCTGGAGTTCATGGTAATGTCTCTCATAGAGTGCAATGAATTCCTCGTCGAGACGAATAACATCAGATCTAAAGAGAATATAAAAATTAAGAATTTATTATTCTATATTGTACCATTTGTAATATATTTTTTATGAATACTGTTACATTATTCTATATTGTACCATTTGTAATATATATTTTATAAATGGTAATTATTAGCATATATGGTACTTATTATATGTTGATAAAACTGAGTTTCATTAGTTTATTTTGATTCTATATACTACATAATAAAATATTCAATTTTTTGTTTAAACAACCAATGAATCTGGTCCACTGAATGAAGTGAGTATAATGCATAAGACCTCTCTTACAACATATCGAGAGGTTCGTCATCCATGCTGTTCCGTCGGCGGTGACGAGTAGATGACGCCATTGTTGCTCTGATTAAAAAAACACTTGTACATTATCTGTATAAATTTATTATACTTTCACATAATATATAACAAAACATAATTATGAGGTTCTTGATCAAATAACAATATTTGTTTGTATTCTTGTTAAAACTTACTCTTTTTCGAAAATATGTGTTTGTGCATTTTCTGGATATTAAAGAATAAAGAATATAATATAATCTTTTCAAAAGAAATAGAAATCAGTTTTTTGAGTAACAGCGAACACTACTTAAGCTAGTAGCCTAAATCTTTCAGATAAGAGAAAAACGTCTCAGGTTACTTATGTAACCATGGTTCCCTGAG
>NW_015633868.1:0-223 GCF_001515625.1 Sinocyclocheilus rhinocerous
CACTGCATTCACCTTTCTGTAATCAACACAGAAACGGACGGAGCCCTCCGTTTTAGGCACTAAAACTATCGGGCTTGCCCAGTCGCTATGGGATTCTCCTATTACTCCCAACCCTAGCATGGCCGTTAATTCATCCTGCACCACTTTTTTCTTGTGCTCCGGTAACCTATAGGGGCGGCTGCGTGCCACTTCCCCGGGGCTCGTTTCGATGTGGTGCTGTATG
>NW_015633868.1:285-602 GCF_001515625.1 Sinocyclocheilus rhinocerous
TGACATAAACGCCGTGCCCTGATCAGTGAGGATCTCTTTGGGGATCCCCACTCGGGAGATGACTCGAAACAGTGCGTCCGCCACACTCTTTGCAGAGATGGTGCGCAGCGGCACTGCCTCCGGGTATCGTGTTGCATAGTCCACCAGAACTAATGCAAAACGATGCCCGCGTGCTGAACGTTCCAATGGCCCGATGAGGTCAATACCAATTCCCTCGAAGGGGACCTCTATCAGTGGTAACGGACGCAATGGCGCTTTAGAACTGGCCGGATGATTTACCAGCTGACATTCACGACACCCCGCACACCACTGGCGGA
>NW_015633869.1:0-548 GCF_001515625.1 Sinocyclocheilus rhinocerous
CGTCTCCTCGCTCCAACACAGTAGGCACACCGTGACAGAAGACTGGACCGAAAACAGATAGCGGCGCCCCTTCTCCTCGTTTTGGTTTCCTTTTTGAAAATGTTTTGTTCCCCCCCCCAGGCCCACCAGCGGTTCCATTGTCAAGCCCGCCGGCCGATTCCCTCCCAAGCCCTAAGCTAAAAGCTGTCTCTCTCACCTCTGCTCTAAAAAGGAGAATGCGGAGGAAGAGACTGTGGGCTCCAGCCCCTGAGTCCGCTTCAGTGTCGGCTCCAGCCCCGGAGTCAAACCCAGAAAGAAATTCTGTTCCCAAGTCCAGCCCAGAGAGGGCTCCTGTTCCCAAGTCCAGCCCAGAGAGGGCTCCTGCTCCTAAGTTAAGCCCAGAAGAGGGCCACTGTTCCCACATCTGGCCCAGGGAGGGCCACAGTTCCGGAGTCAAGCCCAGGGAGAGCCGCTGTTCCCACATCCGGCCCACGGAGGGCCTCAGATATTAGATATTATTGATATAGTTCCTGTACTTAAGCCCTGTGTTTCCAGAGTCCTGCGTTCAG
>NW_015633870.1:0-6886 GCF_001515625.1 Sinocyclocheilus rhinocerous
ATCAAGAAGTCATCCTCATCATATTCGTCACCAGTGGTATGCGTTTGAAAGAAAGACAGCAGCTTGCGCTTGTGTGTCGATTTTCGAGATCTTAACCGTAAGACCATCCCTGATCGACATCCCCTTCCCAGAATTCAAGATCTGTTAGACAGCCTTGGGGGAAATTCTTGGTTTTCCATTCTGGATCAGGGAAGCGCATACCATCAGGGATTTGTGAGTGAGGACTTTAGACATGTCACTGCCTTTAACACTCCATGGGGATTATACGAGTGGGTGCGTATTCTCTTTGGGTTCACGAACGCCCCAGCTGCATTTCAGGAGTGGGTGCGTATTCCCTTTGGATTAACGAACGCCCCAGCTGCATTTCAGCGATGCATGGAAGGAGTTTTGGAGGGTATTAGAGATGAGTGCTGCGCTCCCTATTTAGATGATGTGCTCTGTTATTCAAAGTCTTTCAGCGATCATGTTGATCATCTCAGAAATGTGTTTCGTAAGATGAGGGAGCATGGAATGAAACTCCGACCAAAAAAATGCGAGCTATTTAAAAGTCAAGTGCGTTACGTTGGCCGCTTGGTGTCAGGAGATAGAATTCAAATAGACCCAGCAGACTTGGAAGCTGTCAGGGCTCTGAAGAACAAGGAACCCCGCACAGTGGGGGAAGTGCGGACGCTGCTGGGATTCTAAGACTTCTCTAGACTGGCCAAGCCACTCTTTGAGCTTCTCCAACGGCCACCTGGAACAAGTGAGAGTGCACAAAATTCCCAGGTTTTCAGTCGTCGAGGTGCACTAAGAAAGAGCGAAAAATGGCAACTTAGCTCCAGAACCCCAGTCGTTTGGACTGCAGTACATCAGAGTGTTGTTTCCAAATTTGTTGACATGTTGACAAGCCCGCCAGTGTTAGCTTACCCAAATTTTGACCTACCCTTTGTATTACACACTGATGCTTCAAATGAAGGTTTAGGGGCCGTGCTTTATCAGCAACAGGGCAATAAACTCCGTGTCATTGGATATGGGTCCCGAACGTTAACCCCAGTGGAAAAGAACTACTACCTACACTCGAGTAAACTGGAATTCCTGGCACTCAAATGGGCCATCTGTGATAAGTTTAGAGACTCTCTCTACTATGCGCCAACATTCACCGTTTACACCGATAATAATCCACTTACATATGTCCTCAGCACAGCAAGGTTGAATGCGGTAGGGCAGCGCTGGGTGGGTGAGTTAGCGGATTTTCACTTTGACATC
The DNA here is from genome assembly GCF_001515625.1 of Sinocyclocheilus rhinocerous. NCBI lineage: Eukaryota > Metazoa > Chordata > Actinopteri > Cypriniformes > Cyprinidae > Sinocyclocheilus > Sinocyclocheilus rhinocerous. The sequence continues at coordinate 1,246 of NW_015633870.1, forward strand.
CGATACAGACCTGGTAAAGCCAATGTTGATGCCGATACACTGTCAAGACACCCCCTGAAATTGACAGAAGTCATGGGCGAACACAGAGATGAATTATCACCTGAAACTGTGTCAGCTGTTTGGCAGGGTAGTAAAGCTGTGGCTGACAGTGATGTTCCTTGGGTTGCCGCTTTAGAGCTCAACAGTCCAAAGGAAGGGGTCATATGCACCAAGGGCAGTATCTCCCCAGTCACCCCCGAAAACGTCAAAGCTGCACAACGAGATGATCCAGCAATAGGTGAGATAATCAAGTTAAAAGAACAGAGCTGGACACCAAATGAAAAAGACAAAAGTAAGATGAGAAAAGAAACGAGGAGACTTCTCTTTGAATGGACCAAATTGGAGCTAGAGGATGGGGTTTTGTACAGGAAAACAGGACAGAACAAGCAAGTAGTTCTCCCTCTGCAGTTCAAAACAACAGTACTGAAAAAGTTGCACAATGAAATGGGGCATGTAGGAGTCGAAAAAGTGCTTAATCTTGCTCGTGAACGCTTCTATTGGCCCTCAATGAGGAAGGAGATTGAGGAGTATGTAACAACCAAGTGTGCCTGCATAAAACAAAAGCATCCACATGTCCATCAACGAGCACCCATGGGTTCTATCACATCCAGTTCCCCGTTTGAGCTTGTGAGTGTGGATTACTTACATCTTGAGCCAAGCAAGGGTGGTTGTGAGTATATTCTTCTGCTGGTAGACCACTTCACCTGCTTCGCACAGGCATATCCAACGAAAAACAAGTTCGGTAAGACCGCCACCAAAAAGATCTTCCAAGACTTCATTCCTCGGTTTGGGTATCCTGAAAATCTCCACCACGACCAGGGCAGAGAGTTTGAGAACCATCTGTTTCAGAGGTTACAACAGCTGTCAGGAATAGCCCACTTAAGAACCACACCATATCACCCTCAGTGTAACCCTGTGGAGAGGTTAAATCGGACAATTCTGCAAATGCTCAGGACTCTAGAGGAGGAAAAAAAGAAGGAATGGAAAGACTACTTGCCTCACATTGTGCATGCTTATAATTGCACCAGGCATGAAGCAACCGGCTACTCTCCATTCTTCCTCTTGTACGGCAGATCACCCCGATTGCCTGTCGACTTGCTGTTCAACCTGGAAAACAAGACAGAGAGCTCATATCAACAAGCTTTTGCACAAAAATGGGAAGACAGAATGAGGCAAGCGTATCAGATCGCGAAAGAGAACAACCAAAAGTCTTCAGCAAAGAGCAAGAAATACTATGACCGAGCAGTAAGAGGTGCCATTCTTCAACCAGGAGACCGGGTGTTGGTCAGAAACCTTTCGGAAAGAGGTGGCCTGGGAAAGTTATGTGCATACTGGGAAAAGGATGTACACCGGGTCGTAGAGCGCATCGGTGATGGCCCAGTGTACAAGATACAACCCGAGACAGGTTCCAAGACTCTTCGTGTGCTTCACCGCAACCTCCTGCTTGCTGTCAATGACTTACCTTTGGAAGACCCAATAGCTGATGCTAAGGAGACAAGAAAAGGAAAACACAGAAAACAAGTGAGAAGTGAGCTGGAGAATGAGTCAGACTCCGATTCCTCAGATGAGGAGGAACATACTTACCGGTATGACCTTCGTACGAACATACCTTGCTACAAATTTGTGACAGTTCCACAAACAGAGAGTGAACCTGAAACTCAGACAACTCAAAACCATTCTTACCTCCGTCCAACGGCAATAGAATTCTATCCTGACGAAAGAGGTGTTTCCACGGGGAACCGGGTTCAAGAGTTGGAACAAATCTTTGAGTCTCCATGTGTTCCTGGTCCAAGTCCAAGGTCTGTGATGCCAGATAAAGATGAGGAGAGACTAAGGAATGAAGGGGAAATAGTCAGAGTTGCAGAAAATGAAACTGAAAGAGAAACTGAGATGATGGAGGAAGGAAATGTGAGAAGGACACAAAGAGTGGGAAAACCACGAGAAATGTTCACATATGACGCTCTGGGCAAACCATCATATCGACCTTGGAGAGCAGAAGCAAAGGCACTTTGGTCTACACCGCAATACATCCCACATGAAAATGCTCCTTACTACCAGTATATGCCCACTCATCCCTGCTATCATTGGTGTCCTAATGGTTACTGAGGTAGTGTTTTGAAAAAAAAGAAGATTAAAGTAAAAATAATGAGTGTCAGAGGTAATTCAGATGTCAGGAGCCATCTAAGAATGTAGGGGAGAGTGTAGGGGTTGGTAAAAATGAATGTGCTCAAAATGCATATGTCTATATGAGTAGAGAAAAAAGACACCTCTTAAAATTTTGGGTGGTATTTGTGCCTTAAAGACATTAATTATGTTATATAAATTGGTGTAAATTCATCATCTTCATTCATCAGTTCACTGAGTGTAAAAGAATGCTTTGTTGCTGTTATGCTTGCCGCCTGAAAAGGGCGCTTAACGCTATTTTTTCAAGGTAATGCACCGGGCGAGTCAGAATCAATTAAATATTGCCGAAGACTGCAGCCAGTACTCCTCCGTCTTACAGCGTCTCTTTTCATTATATTACAGTGCTGGCCAGAGTTATACATCTAACTTACCCACTCAGGCTTCCCAGACTTGAGGCGGGTAACATGTGCATCATCTTTTGAGACAAATTCTTACATTTAATCAGTCAATTAATAATAATACATTTAGGCTGATACTAAACAAATGAAATCAGTATCAACAAAATTAATCTTTGCAGAAGTTCCATACGAAGTGGCATTTAGATGCATTTACACATGTTAATGCAGCTTAGAGGGACATGGAATGCTTTAACCTGCAGTTACAAATGCATAAATAAAGTTTTGATATTTTAAACATGAAATTTTGAATACTGGTATTTGAAATAATTTAAAAAATGAAAAGATACATAAGATGTAAAATTAGTAGTCTTATCCGCATTTCGTTATATAATAATTATATTATTCATGATAATGTTTAACATTTGACATTTGTCAACTACTTACACCATACGTAGAAATCTTATAGTCATTTCTTAAACGTTATTTTTGAAGTTAACATCGCAATTGACTTTATCGTCAGTGGCTGTCGGTTAGGCCTCGGTCGTTAGTTCCATTGCTGCTGGTTGCTTAGTAACAGTTTTGAACATCATTTTAGAGGGAAAAGCCCTTTAGCTGTTCTGAAACTGTAAACCTCTGCTTCACGGGGCTTATTGCTTAAATATAAGAAATTTAAAAAAACGTGTGTTTTTGCCTTTGAGCATATATCTCCCGAGAGAAACAACCAACAGGCTGTCATAACATATAAGACTCATACAGGCACGCACAAGCACGGCGTGATCCACCCGCTGGTGCTAAGCTACATCTGTATGAGGGCCGGTTTGAGCAAAACCTTAATCAAGATTAATAAACCTATAAACATTCATGTCTTTGTTCATTAAACAAAGCATATAATATTATCAACGCTCTTTAATTTGCCGGCACACCACTACCATCCACTACTACGAATAAAACAAAAACAAAAAAAAACAAACGTAACCTTGGTTCCCTGAGATACGGGAACGAGTACTGCGTCTGCTAAGACGCTAGGGGAAAAAGTAATTTTTTCTCCTGAACTGAAGCCTTTTTCAATAACGCAGTGTAACTGCACGCCCATTGGTTCATGCAGTACACTTACCATTTACCTATCTTTAATAATGTTCAAAATGTATAATATTTAGTCAAGTTGTTTTTGCGGTGGAATTTTTGGTAAAACCATAGGCAAAAGTTCCTCATGTAAGTAAGCTAATTTTTGTTCATGGTATTCAGCTGCAAAATAATAAATTTGTTTGATATCTAAAGTTGTTTTTTTTGCCTTATTTAAATGACACCTTCAATAAAATCGCAAACGATAAGCAGAATTGCTATAATTCAAATGATACCCAACCCTACTTAAGTGTCAGACAGTAAAAAAAAAAAACTGAACTACTAAATGTTATAAACTACCAAAAAAAAACACAAAAAAAAAAAAAACAGGATTTAGCACTTGAAAAGGCATTAGCTCAGTATTTAACCTATAAAACATTATATTATCCGCCAACAAATGTTTCACTCCGTAAAAGCTGTATTTATAATTCATTTAGAATTTCCAAAAAAAAAGTACCAGAAACAACAAAATGTAAATCACTATAGAAACTTCACTCCTTAAAAGCCTTACTCAGATTCACAAGAAGTTGATTTTCAAAGTTTGAACAGTCAATCCTAGCTCACTTGGCAGTAAACAACTGCCCAGCACAACTGAACAAGCGTTCACAGGCTGCTGAAGCAGGAAGTCCTGTATTTAAATGCAGTGACAATTTATTTACACACGGGAACGTCGTGGTCCAATGGTTAGAGGGTAAGACTCATAACCCAAAGGTTGCGGGTTCAAGTCTCGTACCAGCAGGGATTGTAGGTGGGGGGAGTGAATGTACAGCGCTCTTTCCCACCTTCAATACGAAAGCTCCATGTTTTCAGAGGTGCATGCCAGGTATCCCTGCAGTTCACCTGTGGCATCTGGAGAGTTTGACTTCATGGATGAAAATAAGTCCTCTTCATCAGACATTTCACATCTCTGGGGCTGGAACTCTAGGTTTGCGAATGCCCTCAAATGATTCCGGATGCAATCCAACCCTATGATAATGGGGGAAACACACAGCATGCTAGGTTTATGAATTGTCTTCAGATAACAACCTAATCAATGATAATCTCAATCTTATTTAATAAAAATATACTGTAAGTAACTTCAGATTTAGTGAAAAAAAAAAAGACTGAGAAGCTCACTGATGTCACAACTCTGCTGTTAGGATGGTGAAGCAGGCGGACGAAGGTAATTCCAATAATATGAAGTATTTTAATGGGTCTCCAACAAAGACAAAGAAGAGCTAACACACAGGCTAACATCTACATTAACCGACAAACACAAAGAGCAAAAGAGCGAGACTAAATAGGACCACTAATGAGGGTAAAACAGATGCAGGTGTGTACTGATAATAAACTTAAAGTAATGATCAGAACCAAAAAAGGGCAAACAGGAACCTGATGGGAAAACAGAAAAGAACCAAACTAAAGTACTTGTGGTGTGACAACTGATGTGTACTGTAGATTAGAACTAATTACAGAACCATAAAAAAGATAAGCACAAGCTACAGATAGCCCCACAAAATATATTATACATAAATTATATTAAATACAAAAGTAACCTGAACAAATTTACAAATTTTGTTTGATTATTCAAAAATAAAAATTAAGACCCCCACTATAAAAAAAATAAAATTTAAAAAAATCACCATGGTGGCTCATTAAACAAGTGTTTAGAGTGAATGTTAAAAGAAAAATTGAGCAACATATATGATGATGGTACAAACAGTAAAAAAAAAGAACAGAAGCAAGGTGACTTGGGTCAAAAGTGATTTGGGTGTCACATGTCTATGAAGTCTTGAACCTCGGCAAAAGGATGGCAGCTGCAATTAGCTCGGGGTCCTCCATCATTTCTCCAAATCTCCTTTGGAGTCCTTCTTGTAATGCCTGCAGCAGTGGCATACATAATTTACTCCATTCTTCTCAGTTTTGCTGTAAGTTGGAACACAGTTGGGAGCAAACATGCCATGTGGGTGTTGTTCTCT
>NW_015633871.1:0-485 GCF_001515625.1 Sinocyclocheilus rhinocerous
GGGCAGCAAATCAGCAACAGGTGGACCCAATCACCTGCATGCGAACGATAGCAGAAGAAAAGAGGAAAAAAACAAACAAGAAAACAACACAAAGTGCAAAGAACAAAATCACAAATAAAATACGTCTCAGGAAGTAAAACTATGGAGTGGCTGATCTTTAAATAGCCCACTCTTTGTGGCAGTCCCCGCTTATGGCCATACCACCCTGTCTGCGCCCGATCTCGTCTGATCTCGGAAGCTAAGCAGGGTCGGGCCTGGTTAGTACTTGGATGGGAGACCGCCTGGGAATACCAGGTGCTGTAAGCTTTAGCGTTTTCTTCACTACTTATCTAATACACTGGCCTATAGAGTGGCTGCTCTTTAAATAGCCCACTATTTGTAGCAGTCCCTGCTTATGGCCATACCACCCTGTCTGTGCCTGATCTCGGAAGCTAAGCAGAGTCAGGCCTGATTAGTACTTGGATGGGAGACCGCCTGGGAATACC
>NW_015633872.1:0-871 GCF_001515625.1 Sinocyclocheilus rhinocerous
GGACAGCACGCACTTCTGCGGTGAGAACATTCGCTATAACGAAAAGGCGAAAAGCATGAACCCGACTTGGGATTTTCTTTGTTGTGCTTCATGGCTTATTTCAGAAGTGTGCAATTTCCACTACTGTGTTTTTTAATCACATCGCCCTCTCAGCTCTCTCGCAGATGCAGCACACATGCCGTTTAAGCTCATAAGAATTATTTCCAGTTTGTGTTTATTCAGTTTTTTTTTTTTTCTTTCAATCATTTCACACACATCTGGGGATGGTTTGATGAATTTAAGTTGATTGCTCTCAAGGGAAATTACTTCTGCTACTGTTATGGTAGCCAGTGGTGGGAACTAAAAATAAAGGACAGCACATAAAATTTCACTTGTAACAAGACATATTTCATCTTTGGTTAATGTTCAGTGGGCAGAGGGCTAATATTGTTGGTCATGTGAAAGGAAATCATGAAGTGATTCACTAATTCCTCAGTTTGTGTACAATGTAGTGTTAAATGGAATTACCAATGGTGAAGACATATTTTGATCAGAAACACAGTAACATTTGTATTATTGTAAAGTTTTATTACAATTTATGAGAAATGCTTTCTATTTGACTATATTTTAAAATCTTAATTTATTCCTGTGATGGTAAAGATGAATTTTCAGGAGCCATTATTATTGCTCTGTTATCAATTATGGTTCTTATTATTATCAATGTTGAAAACCGTTTTTTCTGTGAAGTATTTTATTTTATTTACTTTTTTTGTGAACAAAATTTAAAAGAACAGCGTTTCTAAAATATAAATCTTTGTAACATTATACATTTATTTACTGTCACTTATTATACATTTAAATTTGCCCTTCATTGTTAAAGGGGTCATATGAT
>NW_015633873.1:0-429 GCF_001515625.1 Sinocyclocheilus rhinocerous
TGTCAATTTTGATTTCATGTGGACTTTAACATCTCAGGTAATGTCTGTGGTATGATGACAACGACAGTGGTTACATATTTACATTTACATTACATTTTGACATTTAGCAGATGCTTTTATCCAAAGCGACTTACAAATGAGGACAATGGAAGCAATCAAAATCAACAAAAGAGCAATGATATACAAGTGCTATAACAAGTCTCAGTTAGCTTAATGCAGTACACGTAGCAAGTTTTTTTTAAACCATATAATAAATAAAAAATAAAAATAATAACTTATAAATATATTTTAATTGATCACAGTTATTGCTAGGAACAATTCAGTTGTGCCCCTACTAAATTCTATGACCTTGAATTGAAGGCATTTTTTATGAACAAATTTGGGAAAAAAACAAATAAAAGTTTCCAAAGTCTAATGTAGTCTGGGATA
>NW_015633874.1:0-144 GCF_001515625.1 Sinocyclocheilus rhinocerous
GTGAAAATATTACATATAAAGCCACAGAAGAACGGTTGTGCATCTCCTAATAAAACACAATGGGTGTTGGACTTGAAGCAGAACTGCACAGACCTTTCTGTGTGTGACATCAAAGTACAGCGAGAGCGATTAGACAGCATTTTA
>NW_015633874.1:168-963 GCF_001515625.1 Sinocyclocheilus rhinocerous
TTTTTTGTTAAAGCAGTGTTGCTGTTGTAAAGTTGTACAGCTACAGTTGTGTTGCTGGGTTTTTTAAGCAGGTTTGATTTTTTTTTCTTCCTTATCACTCTGTATTTACAGGATTTCACTGTCTACTCTGTTCAAATGTGGTTGACTGGCTACACATAGATGTGTGCACACACACCGTCAGAGCTGTGTGAGATCACTACTATCCTGCTTTTGTGGGGGTGGGTAGGGGTGTTAAATATTTATTTATTTATATTTATTTATTTATGTTTTGTTTTTTTCCCCATAGGTTTTTAACATTCTAAAAGCTCTTTATTCCAAAGATACTACAAGCTAGTCAGTGTATTCAGTAGGTGTAATGTATTCTATATCAAATATACTACAAGCTAGTCAGTGTATTCAGTATTGTAAGTTATTTCAGAAGTATTGCAAGTATTACATACAACAATAAAACATAAAAAAGGAAATTAACTTTTGGTACTTAAGTACTTTTAAAAGCAAGTACTTCTGTACTTTTACTTAAGTAAAAATCTGTCTTTACAACTTTTACTTGTAATGGAGTAACATTTGACCAGCAGTATCTGTACTTTCACTCAAGTAATGGAGTTGAGTACTTTGTCCGCCTCTGCCAAAGAGCAATTTTATGTCATCTGTGTTTGTGGGACTGACATCACTGTTATCGACCTGTCACTAGGCTCCTGCCTTTACCTTGTAGCCATTAGCAACCGCCACCAGGAGAACGGCCTTTCAACTGCCCAGCCAATTGCTTTCACATGAGTGTGTGTGCATGCATGCGAA
>NW_015633875.1:0-629 GCF_001515625.1 Sinocyclocheilus rhinocerous
ACAAATTCCTCGTATGTGTAAACATAACTGGCAATAAAGCTCATTAAGATTCTGGCAATAAAGATTCTGATTCTGATTCTGATCAACAAAAATTATCTAACATTAATTTTGTTGAAAAAAGTACCCATATCATAGAAAGTGTCTCTTATTATATGATGCTTCCTCTAGATTATTCAACAGCTCTAAAGATTTTTCCTGTTACAACAAATCTAATACTGTTTGAAGCTTTATAACATTCAGCCTCATTAATGAAGAATAAACACCAACCTGTTAGTTCTTCAGTATCTTCAGTGTGTTTGATTCTGCAGGGCTCTGGATCTCTCATCTTCTCTCTGTCCTCTTTAATAAACTCAGTCTTTGCAGATTTCAGCTCTTCCTGATGATTAGATGCTCGTCTTCACTTGTGAACTGATGGAGATATTCCAGCATTTATTGCTGAACTGCTGGGGGCGGAGCTTCACTAGTGATGTGCTTGATGTGGGAGGTTGAATGTGTGATTGATGTGGGAGGAGCTTCACTGAACATGAATTTCTGTGTGGGAAAGCAAATTAGCCAAAATCAACAATAAATCAGGTTTACTTATTTTTTTTTTAACTAATTTACACATTTAAGCATTTATGTAAGTGAAG
>NW_015633876.1:0-517 GCF_001515625.1 Sinocyclocheilus rhinocerous
ATAAATTACATTATAAAATATATTAAAGTAGAAAACAGTTGTTTTAAATTCTAATTATATGTCACAATATTACGGTCTTTATTGTATTTTTGATTAAATAATACAGCCTTAGTGACACTAAGAGACTTCTTTCTAAAACATTATGTTACCAACTCCAAACTTTTGAATGGTAGTGTAAACATGCCAGTAGTTTTTTTGTGAGGGTAAAGGTAAGGGTATATAACATACATTTTGTACAATATAAAAACCACTACACCTATAGAGAGTCCCTGTAAATATACAAGTGTGTGTGTGTGTGTGTGTGTGTGTGATTTTATTTGTATGAAGAGTATTCAGATGAGAATTGTGGGTGTGTGGACGACACACTCTGTGATGAACAATCTATGACTGGCTGCCACTCACTACGGGGAGGAATGATATTTAATAATATTTAATTTTTATCAACTAGTCAGGGAAAGATAGTGAAATAACCTCAGATTTTTAAGGGGCTTTGATGAACGACAACCTTTTGATTGAA
>NW_015633877.1:0-515 GCF_001515625.1 Sinocyclocheilus rhinocerous
CTAAAGGTAAATATCCCTCACTCTTTTTATTCTGTCGCCTCTTTGCTCTTACATCTGGTTCTTTTAGTTTTTCTTCTAATTCTACTTGTCCTTCCATTTACATTTCTCCAGACACTTCTACAGTACCCTTAAGTATTGGGAACTGTCCCTCTGGGGGCAGATATGGGGGTGGTTTAGAAAACAACTCTTCTTTTTTCTTTGTCTGCCTCTTTTAGTATTTTAGTATTTTTCTTGCCTGTTTTATACTTTTCAATTAGTCTTCTCCTTCCTTTTTGAACAAGGCTAGCACTTCTTTCTCCTTTTCCCTTTTTGCTTCTCTCTTTTTACTATTGTCTTTAGTTTTATGATTTTTTATCAAAGTTTCCATTTCCTCGCACAATGCTACATCAAATGTCCCTTCCTTTGGCCATTTTGTCATCATTTTTTTAGTTCTCTGTTGCCATTTGTTTGAGAGCTTGTCTATCTATATATTTACACAATGGATATTTTACTCCTAATATTTCCACCGGAGTGGC
>NW_015633878.1:0-504 GCF_001515625.1 Sinocyclocheilus rhinocerous
TTGAAGTGTATAGATCACAGACTATCTTTGTACTTTAGGATGTCCGTGTTTAAGTGTGTTTGCATGTTTTTGTTATACACCTGTGCATATACTGATGTGGATTTCCTTTGTTTTATCAAACAGCACGTACACGCATCACTAATCCTCCTCAGGATCAGAGCGTCATCAAAGGAACAAAAGCCACCATGACCTGCGGTGTGACGCATGACCCCAGTGTCTCAGTCAGGTGCGCCCACATACACTTGACTGCAAATGATTGTTTAAAAACACAAAACGCTTCGCATTTTTTGAAACTACTTTTATGCTAATGCAACCATGTGGGTGGAGAAAAAGAATATTATTTAGCTAGATTTTTAAAAAATTTGAAAAAATTATGAATGTTTTATCTTCAGAATGCTTTGTAGGGCATTACTATACAGTTGCTAAGGGATTTTAGTGCATTGCTTTGCAGTCCCGAGGTGTCTGTAATATTATTTAGTCCCTAAATACTCTTAAGGTACAACT
>NW_015633879.1:0-522 GCF_001515625.1 Sinocyclocheilus rhinocerous
GAAACGTCTGTGTATTTGACAAATATTGCATTTAATTAACTTAATCTGTGATAGAGTATGCAAACAACGCGCGAGCGTCACCAACGGGCGAGCGTCACCAACGGGAGCAGAAAGTGTCCGGCTTGACAGCTCCGTTTTCAACTCCGCCCCCGACTGCAAGCGGCTACTCTCGTTGACTGCCGTCTGTAGCTGTGCTTCAAGTCGAACGCACCTAAAACCTCTCCTAGTTGACTCGAAGTCCCTCCCAGATCACACTAAACTCCTCCCATCTAACTAAAGTCCCTCCCGGTTCACACTAAACTCCTCCTACCAAACTGAAGTCCCATCAGTAACTCTGTGATAGACTTTTGATTTTGGCAGATTAGCTCCTCCCACTGCAATCACATCATCAGTGAAGCTTCTCACAGTAATCACATCATCAGTGAAGCTCCGCCCACAGTAATCACATCATCAGTGAAGCTCCTCCCACAAGAATTGCATCATCAGTGAAGCTCCGCCCACAGAATCACATCATCAGTGAAG
>NW_015633880.1:0-1406 GCF_001515625.1 Sinocyclocheilus rhinocerous
TTTAATAGTATTTTACAATGTACATTGTACTGCCCGCATAGTATTTACATATAGGCCTACTTTCACACATTGTAATGTTAAAAGAAGCTCATTCTGAGACAGCAGCTTGCATTTACAGCTTAAACTAGTACTAGTTCATCCTGAAGGGCAGATCAGGTTTTCACAACATCACATTTCATATACATCATATACAGACATTCTGTAAGTAATATTTATGGTTTACTACAAATTAGACCTTTCTACAATTTATAACTGACCGCGGATATAAAGCCATGGAAACTTCGAGTCCCATGTGGTGAGTTTTGGAGTTCTTGAGTTCCTCTACCATGATTTCTTCAGAGTGAACACTTCAAGGCGCAAAACGTGGAGAGAAAAAAATAAAAAAAACACATGAAAGGTTTGACGCTTGGTATAGGAGGTTCCAACTTTCTTCAAAAAGAGTTCATAATAATGGCAGATTATGTTATATGGAAGTCTGTTTCTGCCATCGAATAAAAAAATTAAAAGGTAATTGTTACTTTTTTTTCTCAGAATTGACCCAACACCAGGATTGACAGGTGATCTTACCAACCATAATGCAGAATTTGCCATTTTGTCTGACAAACAAACCAGACAGGAGAGATTAACATTGGTTGACTTGAACTTGAAAAATGGTGTACTGACATCTTTCCGCAAGTTGACACAAGATATCTTCTGATGTTCATGTTTATTTCATGCTATAATAAGAGGAAGAGGTGATTGGTTCACGCACAGCTTGAACTGAGGTGCTACAGCGTTCTGTCGTGACACATCAAAGAGCCACAAAACAGTATTTATTGTTTGAATGTCTTTAAAAAAATGACAAAATTTGAAAGCTGAGACTTTGTTTTATACCAAAATAACCTGTTCTGTCTTGTCTGTCAGTGCCCTCTCCACCGCCACAATGTATTTTTCACTGCGTGAGAACATGACGTGTGGTGTGGCTTGTTAGACGTAGCTACAGTAAGGGTCTTTGCGAAGGGTCAATTGCAGGATATAAACAGTATTGTGATTCTGAATGTGCAATTCTGATTTTTTTTAATCTATTATGGGAGGTTAAAAAGATACGAGAACTTCATTCAAAGAGAGATTATTATAATGCCAGGCGATCACCTGTTTTCCAATGTCGTGTTTGATGACTTCCTGCACCAGCACGTCTGTCAGGGTTTTGAAGTCAGCCACAACCACACTGTTTCATCACCACGTCCTGATTCTTCTGGATCAATGGGATGAAGAGCATCCCCTCCTGCTGACAAGCATGTGCGATGATATTCACTGTCTTGTCCAAGACCCGAACCAGAGCCATCAGTAGATCAGACATACTGCGGTACCTGTACATGGGAGGACAAGTGTGCAGGTAATTCTCCAGAACCATATGATCTAGTTAT
>NW_015633881.1:0-163 GCF_001515625.1 Sinocyclocheilus rhinocerous
TGAGCAGGAATGTACAAGAGAAGAATGTGCAAACAGGTTGTACAACAGGGTAGTTACATAGCAGCAACAGGGGTAAAAAAGTAAATAAATAAAATATAACTGAGATTGCTGTGTGCAAGTGACAATGTCAGTATATTAAGTGTCTTACTGATAATTAAGTGAA
>NW_015633881.1:457-639 GCF_001515625.1 Sinocyclocheilus rhinocerous
TCTCTGCAGGGCTTTGCAGTCTTGACTGGAGCTGTTCCCATACCACACTGAGATACACTGATTCAATACACTTTCTATGGCCCCTGAATAGAACGTTTTCAGGATTGCTGGCTAAACCCTGAATTTTCTCAGCTGTTGCAGATGGTACAGTCTTTGTCTGGCTTTATTAACCTGAGTTTGGA
>NW_015633882.1:0-506 GCF_001515625.1 Sinocyclocheilus rhinocerous
TCTACATCCTCTCATTTGCATCTTACATCCCTGAGTGACAGATTAGCCTACCTTACTTTCCATATTATATTATTATTTTATTTTTTTTAATTTTTGATAGTCTATTATTTTATTGTTTTGCTTTTCAGTTTATTCAGATGCCATATTTAAGTTAGTCTACATAGTTTTACATCCCTAGATTTAATTCTCAAAACAATTAAAAACTTATCCAACCGAGTTCTTCCGGCTTAAGAAAACCGCGCGCTTTGGCAGGTGGGCGGGAAATCAAGATTAACGCGCGTGTGAAAAAGCCGCGCTCAAAAAGTCTCGGCACAAACCGGATTGTACCGCCGTCCGCGTTAAGATTTATGTGTCTGGTCCTTCTAGGGCACGCGGTAAATTTAACTTCCGCCACAACAAGCTTCGGTTTTACGTCGTCCAGCCTTCAGAAATAACCTTTAGAGTGTAAATAATTAAATTTCATTAGTTTTATATGATAGCCGCTTGTTAAATTTACGCCCGATAAT
>NW_015633883.1:0-239 GCF_001515625.1 Sinocyclocheilus rhinocerous
AGGACAAAACAGTAAAAAGCACATTTCGGCAATTTAATTAATGCAATGGTGAAAGAAATGGCAAAATAGGCCTACATGGGGGAAAAATGTGAAAAACCATATTCGGTATTCGGCCTTCGGCCCAGTGTTTCATTTTGTTCGGCTTCGGCCAAGAATTTTCATTTCGGTGCATCCCTAATGAAAACGTACTTGCAGACTGTGAGTCAGCATTATTTGTCAGCATCATAGACTGTATAGGG
>NW_015633883.1:453-590 GCF_001515625.1 Sinocyclocheilus rhinocerous
TGACAAAGCGAACATCGTCCTCTTTTGGAAGGCCAAACAAAGTAGTTTCGCATTCACAATGAAACACACAGCATATTCACAACATGGCAGCAGTGGCAACAATACTACAGCGAGAATTAAAGTTACGCCTTCTTTCT
>NW_015633884.1:0-2694 GCF_001515625.1 Sinocyclocheilus rhinocerous
GGGTCTTATCTAGCGAAACGATCAGTCATTTTCTAAAAAAGAATAGAAAATTATATACTTTTTAACCTCAAACGCTTGTCTTGTGTAGCCACATATTTTGTTGCTTGAATAGATCACAAACATAATTTGACAACAATTAGGAACATTGTATTATTTATGACAGATTTATGTCCTTAACATTAATCTAGTCAGAATCCTATGTCACTGACCTTGTCATGCAATTCCCAGGGGAGCTTCTTGATTGACAAGTGCCCCACCCCTTTCTGTGGAATCACCCCAATGAAGTCATGTGATTTCAGTCACATGACATCTATGCTAAAACTATAGTAAAAGTCCTGGGGCAAGTTCAAGCTCAAACCAGTGTGCACCGTATATAAAAAATAAATGTAAATCAGTCTGATTATTCCTCTGGGAGCAATTTGAGCAGCTTGCTGCTATTCATTAATGTCATGACTGGCAACAGCAGCAGCGCTGACATGAAATTACATTTTATGACATTTTTTTCTCCCACAAAAAGTCAGCAGACACTTAATGTATGATCTATTATGATGTTTTAGCAGCTGGTCATTGCATGCATGCAATAAAATGTATTTTGTATTCAAGGTAGTATGTGAAAAAATATGTGTATATAATATTATAGTTATTGGTTGAATCCAGTGATGTAGGTAAATAAAATAAAAAATGATGGGAAAAAAAACTGCATCAATATAATGATAATAGTTTATATAATTAGTAAATTATACTAAAAAAATATTTGAAATCCTTTTGCATGATTTCTAAACTTAGGCTATTAATCATAAATGTAAAAAGTACAATTGTTTGTGTGTGAACAATTATTCAGTTTGTCTGTAATTGTTATTAAAATTAAGATCACACCACATTTTATCAATGCTGAAACTGTTTTTTTTTTTTTCAAAGGTCAAGAGGAGATGATTTTACAGGATAATTAATAATAATAATAATAATAATAATAGTAATAATAATTTATGAGTTGCTGAAACTGATTTTTTCAAAGGTTTCACAAACTTATTCTTGCCACTTTTAATTTATGGCTCCCTAAAGACAAGTTTAACGGTAAATAGCACCAATACACAGGAATGCTCAGCGAATCTCTTTGGATTATCAGTAAGCACTTGACTGTTGGCGCTGCATGTCAGACTGGTCAGATCATCAGACAAGAGGAGATGATTTTACAGGAGAATATAGAATGTCTTCAACCTGTGATGCAACAAGACAATGATTTTTTCAAAGGTTTCACAAACTTGTTCTTGCCACTATAACTTAAAGACAAGTTTAAGGGTAAAGAAATTAATAGTAATAAAAATGTAATGAATATCAACGATTTTAATTTTTAAACATAATTTTGTTATAGCACCAGCCAGCCATCAGCCAGCAGCAGGCAATCAGATGATGTTACACACAGACTAAAACTAACAAACTAACCAAACTAACACAGGGACAGAACAGCAAAAACTATACAGGGTCATAACATAACTTATATGTCTCTATAAGGAGTATTAATAATAATAATAATAATAATAATAGTAATAATAATTTATGAGTTGCTGAAACTGATTTTTTCAAAGGTTTCACAAACTTGTTCTTGCCACTATAACTTAAAGACAAGTTTAAGGGTAAAGAAATTAATACTAATAAAAATGTAATGAATATCAAACATTTTAATTTTTAAACATAATTTTGTTATAGCACCAGCCAGCCATCAGCCAGCAGCAGGCAATCAGATGATGTTACACACAGACTCTCCCAAAATAACACCGGGACAGAACAGCAAAAACTATACAGGGTCATAACAGAACTTTTATGTCTCTATATGCATTTGAATAGTTAGTTTTTAAGATTTTAAAGAAACATTTATGACTTGGTTTATATGTTTCTTTATTCATTCTAGGGTTGACATTGCACTGACTGTTAATTTAAACTTAGCATTTGCTATAAATCACCTTTGTGTAAATAGTGCTATTTACTTATATTTATAAATATCATTATAGAAATATATTTTATTCATTTTTATGTGTATATGTATATTCAGTTATAATATGTTCTGTGTAAAGTTATATATACTTTCGAAAATGATAGGCCTATATAACTTAAAACAAACATTCAATAACATAAATAGATGTTATAATTAATAATTGTACAATATGGATCATTAGCATTTACTTAATTTGACATTTAATTTAACATTTATTAATTTACTCTAGCACAGTAGATATCAGTAAAGCAATGCTAAAAAAGGAATATGTGGGTAAATCTGGACTTAAATCTGCTTTAAAAATATGACGTTTGAACACGGCCAGAATGTGTGCCTTGAGAAACATGTTCAAAATTGTCTCTTAAAGGGGTCATATGATGCGATTTCAATTTTTCCTTTCTCTTTGGAGTGTTACAAGCTCTTGGTGCATAAAGAAGATCTGTAAAGTTGCAAAGACTAAAGTCTCAAATCCAAAGAGATATTCTTTATAAAAGTTAAGAGTCAGCCACACCTACACAGTAAAAAACGCAGTGTCAGTTTAACACTTAAAAGTGCACTTAGAAGTACACCGTTCTTAGTGTTGAATTTTTAGTGTTAATATAGCACCTTACAGTGTAAAAAAATTACACTCCGAGTGTAAAGTGTTACACTTGCTGTTGTTGTTCAAATTTTACACTATGGGGTATTTAACACCCCTGGTG
>NW_015633885.1:0-962 GCF_001515625.1 Sinocyclocheilus rhinocerous
CTCTGCGAAACCTGAGGTTGCACAATAGGACCTGATAATAGAAATGTCACTTTTTGTGTTCTGGCTGTAATGCACCTTTAATCTTACTTATTTCATACTGGGTCATTCTGGGTCAGATCAACCAAATTTCAGTAAAAAAAAAAATACATTTCTGAAGAAAGAAAACCAAAATATTGAATGTCACAGATTATTATTTTTTTCTTTTTCTTTTACTTTCAACCTCTGGTTGAGTCAACACGGAATGTGTGAAAGAAAACCAAAATATTGAATGTCACAGATTAGTTTTTGTTTTTTTTGACATATGCAGCAGAGATTGCTGAAGTCAACAGATTTTACTAACAGAGCTACCAATCTTTATGTAAAAATAAAATAACAATGCTGCCATCTTTCTAATTGCAAAGATTGTAATTTGGCTGATAAATCTTCATTTTGCCCCCCCCTCTACAAAATCATGGATTACACAGTAGATATAAATCCATGATCTTCATTTATTTATTTATTTATTTCAATTTATTTATTTATTTATTTTTCTTTTACTTTCAACCTCTGGTTGAGTTAACATGGAATGTGTACTTTTCTTTTACTTTCAACCTCTGGTGGGGTCGACACGGAATGTGTACTTTTACTCATAGCATTAATTTGTTTTATTATTACTATTAAATTTTTTTTTTCATTACCTTTTTTGTTGCGTTTTGGAATTGCCGGAGGTTTTGGTGCAGGTGGAACACTTGCTTTGTTTGCAGCTTTTCTTTTTTTAATGCGTGGTTGTTCTGCGCCTCGTCATCTGACGAGTAGATATGATCGGTACTTGTTTTCTTTCTAGGAAAACAAAGATAAAATAACTGCACACATTCATTGCCTCTTTGTGTGATGTAGCAAATACTCATAAAAATGTGTTCAATAAATTGAATGCTTTATTTCTCCTTAAAGGGTTAGTTCACCCAAAAATGAGAATTCTGTCA
>NW_015633885.1:1012-1777 GCF_001515625.1 Sinocyclocheilus rhinocerous
CTCATGTCGTTCCAAACCCGTAAGACCTTCGTTCATCTTCAGAACACAAGTTAAGATATTTTTGATAAAATCCGAGCGCAATCTGATCCTGCATAGACAGCAATGCAACTACTACCTCAAGGCCCAGAAAGGAAATAAGGACCATAGTGGTTCAACCTTAGTTATGAAGTGACGATAATACTTTTTCATAAATTTTTTTTTGTGTCAGTCTCTGACATGCATTCACGAGAGGTGCTGATGCAGGAGCCGGCATTTTGACAGAGGATGCGCTATTTTAACAATGACTTTAATACCTTTCTGAGGTGGTAGTGGCATTGATGTCTATGGGGTATTTCATCAATAATATCTTAATTTGTGTTCCAAAGATGAACGAAGGTCTTGTTGGTTTGGAATGACACGAGGGTGAGTAATTAATGACAGAATTTTCATTTTTGGGTGAACGTTCCCTTTAATGCCTGTAACAGTCACACTGAAGCTCCTATTCAATAACTTATACCATGGTCTCACTAAAGCTCCTATTCAATAACTTATACCATGGTCTGTCTGAATACTCTATTCTGATTGGCTGGCAGGTATGTATTAAAACAGTTTAATGCACAGGTAGTTTCAAGTCAGTTTATATCACCGTTCTGTATTAATGCACTGATTTTGTTGACGCACACAAGCAGAAAGAGAGATCAGACATCACGCTGCAAACATTCAGGAGCATAGAAACTTGTTTGAGTTTATGTCAGAAGTGTAGCTGGCCTTCTTCCAGTTGTTGGC
>NW_015633886.1:0-1029 GCF_001515625.1 Sinocyclocheilus rhinocerous
TAACCTAGTGTGCAGATTAAAATTTTTTGATTTCTTGTAATTATTTTTTTTTTTTTTATCATAATATACAATTTAATACTGAGTTCAAATGTGATATTTCATCAGCGTAAATATTTAATATGTTTTGTATGTTCTACTGCAAATAAAATATATTAAATAATTCTGAAATGTGTCTGACATGAAGAAGTTTCTCCCCTCGTTAGAGAGGACTAATGAAGCAGCGCTGTAGGTTTCAGAGGACAGTCTGTGAGTGAGGCAGAATCGGGCTCTTTTGACACAGAATGGCACTCATCATCATGATTCAAAGGCTGATATTCATATATTTGATATTCACAGAGGACGAGCTTCTGTCCAGCAGAGAGCAGCGTTTACAAGACATTCACTGCATCAAGCCTCTGGGACACTGAGACATGAGAGCCGCCTGTACTCAGATGACAACGCAGCAAAAAATAATAATAATTTAACAGATGAACACAATTCATCATACATTCAGACACATGTTATGTCTATTAGTTTATGCAAATGATTATCTGACAATACAAACAAACAAATTAATTATTAATAATTGCCATTGTTGATAAATAAAGTAAAATATTGCCCCAAACTATCAAATTGCTGCCAATACAGAAAACTAAATAAATATTGCCCCGAAATATCAAACATCTGCCAATAGAAACCGATAGATTGGAAAATTTGAATTTAAGAAAAGTAAAAACAAGAAAAAGAAAAGAAAGAAAGAAAGTTCCATTTCATTCATCAAATGCACGTTTTTCTGTGCATACTGAAAATATGCATACTGTGTGCATTCTGCAGAAATAGTAACATGGAAGTGTTAATGAAATACTGCATCTCACAATGCAATGCTCTCAACTTCCCCTTCATTTTCCAGTCTGATCAGCCATAAACCCCGTTTGTCTCATTATCAGACGTCCAACATTTGAATTAAATTTGGATGAACATTAGCCACATTTAACTTTAAAATTGAAAGCTGCAGTCCGTAACTTTTTTGTGTTCAAAGTTTATATAACA
>NW_015633887.1:0-769 GCF_001515625.1 Sinocyclocheilus rhinocerous
CTGACATTAGTGCAGGGTGAATAGGTGCTCAAATCGGATCACACACAATCATATGGCCCCAAAGTCGCTCACATTGTGCAACGGCATTAAGGGGATAAGTGTTTTTGTTTTAATACGTTCCCTGCAGGCGTTGTGCATGGCTTATATTTGTTGTTGGGTGTGCATGTTATGGAATGAAATGGTCAGATGCATTATGGGGACTCGGGATATCCCTCCAAACCAGATTAGATGTTTGGTTAGATCAACCCTGCTCTATAAAGATCTATACGGAGTAACCCAGAACTAAACCTTCAAAGCAGCCAAGAGATCCTAGACCTTGCCTAACGCAGGCAAGATTGGCTTGCAAAGTATAAAATGTTCAATTAAATTTTTTTATGTGAATGCAAGCATTAATACTTAAAATACTGTAAAAATACTATAATACTTTATATACATTCTTTTATAAGTAAAACAATTTAAACGGTATGTATTTTAAGTATAATATAATTTGTTTGTAATTATTTACACACATGTATACTGCATATTATATTTAAATATATATGTTAGGGCTGCACGATTATGACAAAAATCATAATTGTCGATTATTCCTTTGAAATTGTAATTGCGATTATTAATTTACGATTAAATGAATGATGTTTGGCACCTTTGTTTGAAGCAACTGCATGCCATATATATATATGAAAATAAACAAGCTGAAAACACTTAACTGAAAAACTTTTAGTGCTTTTCTATAGAATTAAGCCTCAAATGTCAACTATACATCGGATTG
>NW_015633887.1:845-1269 GCF_001515625.1 Sinocyclocheilus rhinocerous
GCATGGTATTATAATGTTATACTAAAACTAAAATTAAAACAATGGAAAAGCCCTTAAGATAACATTTAGAAAGAAAAAAAAAAGCATCTTAAGCGTGCAGAATAACATAAGTGGACTTTGAACGATTATGTAATTGTGGCTTCCGTAATTGTATTTGCGATTAGAAATTCGATTAATTGTGCAGCCCTAATATATATTCTGTATAAATTATTATTATTTCTAATATTAATGTAATACTTATTTTTTAATACTTAAATGTTTTAATACTTAAATATTGTAAAATACTGTAATACTGAAAATATTTACTGTATAAATTACATTGCTCATAATTATATAATTTCTCTTATTTTGATATTTAAAATAATTTGCTTTATATTTAAAATATTGGTAACACTTTACAATAAGGTTCATTAGTTAACAGTAG
>NW_015633887.1:1377-1487 GCF_001515625.1 Sinocyclocheilus rhinocerous
TCTTAGTTAATGTTAATTTCAACATTTACTAATACATTATTAAAATCAAAAGTTGTATTGTTAAGATTAGTTAATGCACTGTGAACTAACATGAACAAACAATGAATAAC
>NW_015633888.1:0-744 GCF_001515625.1 Sinocyclocheilus rhinocerous
TACGATGTGACATCAAAAAAATCGTTGAGCCGTTTTGGCGGAAGTTTCGAACTGCAAGTTTTGAATGCTTATATCTTCTAAATGCGAATTTTGTCACTGTTTTGGAGCACACTGCCTTATAGATAACCTTAAGACTAACATATTGATACTAACACCCAAAAAACTTTAATTTTGATTTCATGGGGACTTTAAGATGTGAGATGTGTAAGATGCAAACTAGTTATGGATCCAAGTTTCACTTCTGTTACACTTAAGGGTGTATTCACACCAGGAAAGTCAGCTAGTTCACTTGCTTTGGTCCGGACCAAATACAATGTTGATTTTTTTTGTCTGGAGTGGTTCACCTAAAAGTATACTTTATAAACTAAAGAGTCGACCAATTTATTACCAAGAATTCACATACAAGTATACTACTTACACAACGGGGCTAAAGGGACACCTTAAGAAAAAAATGTGCTTTTCACTGCGCCCATAATATATGATTGAGGAAAAAATATATACGTTTGTATTGAACATCTATGACATCTATGGAGCAACACATTTTGCGTGAAAATAAATCATACAAGTGGTTTATTTTGTTTAAAAATCTTATAAATGTGTGAGGTGTATGTATGCAAAAGGCACAAAGTATTGATACAAATACTTTAGATATATATACATATATATTAATAATGTGTAAGTTAATACTCATTCAAAACAAAAATTTTAGCAAACTTTGTACTATTTTCTGCATATTTTGATATA
>NW_015633889.1:0-268 GCF_001515625.1 Sinocyclocheilus rhinocerous
GCATTAAATATCGCATGCGATTTATCGTGCAGCCCTAATTTTAAACACAATATTGTGTGTTTTGTTCAGTTTTGCCAATGAAAATATTACCTATAGTAGAACCCATCAAGCAATAGCCGTCATTTCAACGTCTCGGTTAAGTATAGACCCGATATAGTCCGACTATGTGTAACCCACTTCTAGCCCAAATAACCTTGAATTTGATTTCATGTTGTTTTTTGGCAAAATAACTTGTGAGATGTATGATATTCCATCATGTAAGCAAAGT
>NW_015633889.1:462-573 GCF_001515625.1 Sinocyclocheilus rhinocerous
GATATCCCATCATGTTCGCAGTGTCAATAATATCTACAAAGATATAAGTGATATAAGTGAACATGATCTATATGTAGCCACGATTTAGCTCTAAATTGGACGGGCTACGTG
>NW_015633890.1:0-615 GCF_001515625.1 Sinocyclocheilus rhinocerous
TCACTGACAACTGTCTTCTTCTGCTGTTCTTGTTCCTTCTCGTTCTGTTTTTCCTTCAGTGTGAGCTCCTGAAATACAGACCTTAATTAATGCATGATGGGAGGGTGAGTAATTAATGACAGACTTTTCATTTTTGGGTGAACTATCCCTTTTAATATTTATTTATTTATATAAATATTTAAAGACACTACAGTTCAAAATAATTTTTCTATGTTTTTGAAAAAAAAAGTATGTTATGCTGACATTTATTTGACCAAAAAATACATTGAAAAAACAGTAATATTGTAAAATATTACTACAAATTAAAATAACTGTTTTCTATTTTAGTATATTTTATAATATAATTTATTCTTGTGAAGGCGTATTTGAATTTTCAGCAGCCAGTAATTTATTCCTGTGATCAAAGCTGTATTTTCACCATCATTACTCCAGTCTTCAGTGTCACATGATCTTCAGAAATCATTCTGATATGCTGATTTTATGCTCATTAAACATTTCTGATTATTATATCAATGTTGAAAACAGTCGTGCTGCTTCATATTTTTGTCATGATTCTTTTTTTCAGGATTCTTTGATGAACAGAAATTTCAAAAGAACAGCATTTATTTGAAATAG
>NW_015633891.1:0-566 GCF_001515625.1 Sinocyclocheilus rhinocerous
ACACTGCATGGGAGTTAACAATTTTGAAATGTTGATTGAATTGAATGCAACAATTTGCATAAGAATGTATTTACGAATGAATTTGTTCTGTACATGTTACATAACTATGGTCCATTTAATAACATGACAGAATCCAAATAACTTAACATGCAGAGAGAAATCACTTTACGAGCAGAACACTGTTTAAAGCATTTTAGCATCGTAAACATTGCAAGATTGCGCATGTAAACACATTGATTAACTTAAGTTAACTATAACTTAAGTTTTCATGTAATGAAAAACTCCCAGCCGAGTGGTGAGAAACAGCGACGGTTATAGTGGTTACTTGAAGCGTGTGATTGTAGAATTGAGACACAGCCCGTGACTGAATAAACAGTGTGACTAACTACAAAAGCTGCCTATCTGTCTCTTTGTTCTGCAGAATGAATAGAAATAACAGCTGTACAGAAACAAACTGGGTTAGTGGACAATGCTGTCTAAACTGTCTGTCAAAAGTTTACTAGAGCATTTCAGGTGCATGAAGTTATATAGCATCAATATCAGGCCCGTCTAGAGTTCAAAACCTC
>NW_015633892.1:0-946 GCF_001515625.1 Sinocyclocheilus rhinocerous
AGCAGGAGGGGTAGCAGGAACAGCAGCAGCAATATTGGGATCATTTGCAGGAGCACAGTCACAAACTGGATCAGCAGTAGCAGGAGCAATGGCAGGAGCCGCAACAGTAGCACTAGCAAGAACACAATTACAATGCGCAACAAATAAAATACAGTGGGCAATAGATAAATTAAAACAGATACTGAGGTTTATACAAGTAGCAAAAAAAGCATTACCAATAGTAGTAGTAATTGGAGTATCAGGACTAGCAGCAATAGTAGCAGGAGCTGCTGCAGTAGCAGCAGGAATAGCAGGAGCTGCAGCAGCAGGAATTGCAGCAGGAGCAGCTGGAATTGCAGGAGCAATAGCAGCAATAGCAGCAGGAATAGCAGGATCAGGATTTTTCAGTGGAATACTGGGATTTTTTGGAGGGATACTGCAAGGACTACTAGGCATTTTTGGATCAAAACGGGGAACACGGACACAAACAGCAGTGAAGGTAAGAGTGCAGATATGAATAAACTGACTGGCTTATTGATCATGACATTTATATTCATTTTCAAAATCATTTAATATTGAAATAAATCCTGAAACTCAAAGCAATTGTTTTTTTTTAATAGAGATATCAATTAGAAAAAATGTCTTTACTGTAGTCTTTATTAGATTCCCCCAATCATACCAACTAACCTGCTCTCTAGATATCACCATTGGGCATTTGAGAATGTTCCCTCCCCCAACCGCTCACCCCCACAATCTCAATGCCCAATGGTGATATCTGAGAGCAGGTTAGATGGTATGATTCTAATATACTACACTGATGAGCCAAAACATTATGACCAGTCATAGCATAGGTGACGCAGATATCTTTGATCATCTCCTAACAAGGCCACATATCAAGGTCTGGGTGTTGAAAATTTAACAATAGTGATCTGAAGAGGGACAAACTAGGGGTGTAAATCGGACAGTT
>NW_015633893.1:0-589 GCF_001515625.1 Sinocyclocheilus rhinocerous
CAGACTGCTGGATATAAAGAAGTAATCATTTTGCATATTATCAACCGTTTACACTGAATGCATAAATCAACTAAAATATTGTTTTTATACAGTTCAGTCAGAATAAATGGACTACAGTGATTAACAGCTATTAATATATAATTATAAAAAAAACGAAAAAAGACTACAGTGATTAACAGCTATTAATATATAATTATAAAAAAAATGAAAAAATGAAAAGTAAAAAAATACAATTAAAAACTTGTCATTATGATGCAAGGATGTTCATAAAAACATAAAACTGATTTCTCAGGTACGGTAATATTTAAGCAACAAAACGTAAAATTTATGAAAACCTTAAAATGAAATAATATTTCACCCAAAAATGGCAATTCTGTCATTATTTACTCAGCATTGTGTTGCTGTCAAACCTGTATGACAAGAAATTTCCGATAATAGCCTGGTTAGTGTTTCATGCAATAACCATGAACATGGACTGAACCTTTCAAGTTACAAAATTTACCAAAATGTAAGTTGTTAATTCAGTCATAATATTCCTCCAATAAGCTGTTAACCATCTGAAGTGAATCATTGAACTCAAGATCAGTCC
>NW_015633894.1:0-299 GCF_001515625.1 Sinocyclocheilus rhinocerous
GGCATCGGCCAGAGAGCTACTGTTGATTTACCAGGCCAACGGCGATGAAATATCCATTGTCAGAATTTGTAACTCTTGTGTCGTCCTCTGTCTATATATTATTTCCAATTGAAGGTTCATGAGATGCACCTTTGAGCTATTTCAGAGAACTGGTTTATCATTAGATGATCTACATTCTCTTCATTAGTGAAAGTCAAGATTCACCTGTACAAATCATGGCAAATTTACAAAAAGTCTAATAGAAATGTGTAGAAAATATGCTTGAGAGTTTATGACAACTAGATCAACCATTTTGCATT
>NW_015633894.1:417-643 GCF_001515625.1 Sinocyclocheilus rhinocerous
TACATTTTGAGCAACATGACATTAGCAACTGATAATGTAGGAAACCACAGACAAATGTACATAATCAATTGCTTGAATGTACCAAAGCAATCGCAACTTGGTCAAAAAAATTAAAAACTGCTTTTATGATGTGCACAATTCATTAGATGATGTGGAGGTTGAACAAGTAGTTTTGAGAATGTAATTTCTGATCTGAGAAATGCACCAAAGCGACTGAGAAAAACTG
>NW_015633895.1:0-721 GCF_001515625.1 Sinocyclocheilus rhinocerous
TACGACTACGAGTAAATACTACGAGTATACTACTATAAATACTACCCCCCCCCAGTCTTTGAAGCATATTTACTACATCTTTTATTATTTTTTTTGTTCAGCCATTTAATTTAGATGTGTATTTCTATTTTTTCTGCCCTTTTTAATTTCATTTATACATTCATAAAAAACGAGTAATAAAGTGTACAATAAAGTACAATCAAAATTTATATTATAATCACATTGCACTTGAATAAAGTTAAAGGTGCAATCTGCCGATTGTCCTGCAGGTGACCGCACAAATCTTTCTTCTTACGATGCACTTAGGGCTTTATGACTACTCCAGAGCACTTGTAGATCTACGATGATTTACAAGTGCTACTTAAGTTACGATGCTTTTGGGAAACAGACCGTAATATTAAGACCAGCCATACGATCGTTTTTACGAACTTCTTAGGCTTACGAAGATCAGTCGTATAAGATCAGTCATACGATCGTTTTTATGAACTTAGGCTTACGAAGCTTTTGGGAAACGCAGCCCAGGGCTAGTCAACTCCGGTCCTGGAGGGCCGGTGTCCTGCAGAGTTAGTTCCAACTCTAATCAAACACACCTGATCAAGGTAATCAAAGTATTCAGGACTATTTAAAATAGATGAACAGGTGTTGGATAAGGGTTGGAAGTAAACTATGCAGATCACTACAGACTCTGGAACTCCGTCTCTGAGCAGTAACGTGACAGTGA
>NW_015633896.1:0-575 GCF_001515625.1 Sinocyclocheilus rhinocerous
TGTGTTATACGTGTATGCCTTTGGACTTAAATGGACTGAGTTGTTCTATGCATTTTTGTGGAGCAGCCGCGACTGAACAAGTATGTGTTTTCTCATTTTAAGTGAAATAATTAAACACATTAGTTGGATTTAGCATCACTGATGCGCACTTCTGACACAAAGTAATAAACTACTGTCACTGTAACTTTTTTAATTGTAAATCATTGGTAAAATATCGATGCTGGAGACTTTTTAAAACTTTATAAGGAAGGAACGTCCGCATTTGTCAAGTTTGTTTTGTGATTTTTTTGTTTTGCGAGTTTTCATTTTATCCCTTGCTGGTGAAATTATGTTGTGCCGCTCGCTGGTGAAATGATGCTGTGTGCCGTTTGCTTCAGAAAGACATGTTAAGGGCGGGTTTTTAGAGTAGCGCTGGTCCGACAGTGGAAGCGCAGCATTGGCCCCGCCCAGCTCGTTAGACCTGGTTCGCATTGTCCAGACAGTGGAAAAGCGACAACCCCTGTGGTAGTCAGACCGACTCAAGACTGTCGAGATGAGAGGTGACCCCTCCTGGTACTGTGATTTATATACTGTTA
>NW_015633897.1:0-1027 GCF_001515625.1 Sinocyclocheilus rhinocerous
AATAGCAATATGGTAAAAAGAAACTTTATTTAGCATAGCATACTACAGTTTGAAATGTTTAGCATGTCATCTGCACACTAATTCATATTAATAATAATAATAGTATTGTATAATAAATATATTTATTTAATGATATCACATTTATTCCAGCTCCAATATATTGCATTGTAATCTAGGGATGCATGATTTTGGGGAAAATGTTGAATTATTTTGAATCTTGAATCTGAATTTTTTTTTTTTTATTCTGATGCATTTATAATATATATATATATATTTATATATATATATATACATCACCATTTGGCCCAAAATGTTGTGATTACATGATACATATTAATATGACTATATAATAATAATAATAATTGTTTATTATTATTTGATATTGTCATTATTACATTTTATTCTTATTATATTCTTATTATTATTATTAAATTAAATAGTAAACACAATAATTAATATTACTATTGAAATATTTCAATGTAAAATAAAATTCAAGTATTTTAGAAAAATGATATAATAATTTTATTTTACAGTACAACTGTAAAGCGACAATACTAATATTTGTCTACATTTCTTAATTTCAGAAAAAAATTCAAGGAGCCTTTAATGCTTCCTTTTTTTTTTGACAGAAGTTTTGTTTGGATTAATCATGCAGTGCGATTGTAAACTCTCCTCCACTGAACACGCGTGTGGTGTGTGCTGTGTTTGTGTCAGATCGAGATGGCTCAGAAGCTGCTGAACTCGGACCTGGCGGAGCTCATCAGTAAGATGCGTCTGGCGCAGCAGTACGTCTTAACCAGCCTGCAGCAGGACTACAAGAAGCAGATGCTGACCGCGGCTCACGCGCTCGCCGTCGACGCCAAGAACCTGCTGGACGTCATCGACCAGGCGCGGCTGAAGATGCACTGATTCCTCCTGATGCTGGATCATCACGGAGGACACCTTCAACCGAGCAGACGCTACACGCATAAACCTTTTATAATAGAGATTCTTGAGGATTTGGTGGAGCGGAGAGGATATCGCAGAC
>NW_015633898.1:0-542 GCF_001515625.1 Sinocyclocheilus rhinocerous
AAATGCGGCGAAAAGTCCTACACGACGGTAATAATGTGATTAATGTGTTTGCATGTCTTTACTGCACTTCAGTAATGCGACTAAAATAAGAATACGCCACATGTCTAAATTCGATTAGTGTTTACTTCGATTATGACTTTAGCCGGATTAAGGTAATCAAAAAGGGAACCACTGCTCTAGATCACCTAGGGTTAAGCGTTTAGTTCATGGATCATTTCTTTTGGGTTTGAGCCACTACAGCATTGTGTAATGGAGCGACAGCTGCCACTGCCACAATGTTTTTCTCAACCACATTGTGCTGAGTTCTAGTGTTCTCTGCCGTCTGCGCAATGACAACGGCCGCGTTTCAAATCCTAGTGAGCTACCTAACTAGAATGCATTTTTGGCAGTCACAGGTTCATACAACACTGCATTGTGGCATCACAAGAGTGTTTCTGTACAGCTCAGCCTACGAAGTCCAAAAACTATTCTGATTGCGATTAATCGGCATCCGAAATCTAAGTTTTTGTTTACATAATATATGTGTGTGTACTGTGTATATT
>NW_015633899.1:0-629 GCF_001515625.1 Sinocyclocheilus rhinocerous
TTCAGGAGGAAAACTCTGAACAGAAACAGTATTTTTTCTGTCACATGGCGTCGCATGTATCTAAATGTAAAAATACAATAGGCCTACATGTAAAAATTATTACTACTTTTTTTTGTCCGGACCACTGCTTGGAAGAAAATATTAAGGTTGCACTTCTTGGAATTTTAATTTAATACCCGACTTTTATTATAAATAAATACTTTATTTGTATGGTTTTGTAACATCTGTCTCACATGTGTCATGGTAGATCGGACTCTTATTATAGAATTCGGTTACAGAAAAACAGTTTTTGAAAATGGTAATGGATTAAAACATAAGTAACAGGCTGGATGTACATTAACCTTACATCTTAACTTTTTTTTTTTTTTACAAAGCAGATCATATATCATATTGGGGCAGTTTCTGAGAATAAGCCTAGTCCTAGACTAAAATGACCCTTTAAACCAGATTAACAGACCTAGTCCTAGACTAAAATGACACTTTAAACCAGATTAACAGAAATCTGCTTTCTCCGTCATGGTTTTAAATAGTCTTAGGCTTGGTCTAGTCCAGAATTTAATAGGATGATTTCCTGGAGTAAGACTAGAGCTACTTAAGGACTAAATTGAGGCTTAAATTAAATCTACCAG
>NW_015633900.1:0-534 GCF_001515625.1 Sinocyclocheilus rhinocerous
AGGTGGAGAGAGCGCTGGTTATTCACTCCCCCCACCTACAATCCCAACAAAACACGGACCTGAGAC
This sequence comes from Sinocyclocheilus rhinocerous, assembly GCF_001515625.1. Taxonomy (NCBI): domain Eukaryota; kingdom Metazoa; phylum Chordata; class Actinopteri; order Cypriniformes; family Cyprinidae; genus Sinocyclocheilus; species Sinocyclocheilus rhinocerous. Next base: position 67 of record NW_015633900.1, read on the forward strand.
TCAAACCCGAGACCTTTCCATTAGGCCATATATCACTTGGAGACACAAATGACATACCCAAAATAAAAAGGTTGCTGCTCATGAGTCTTTTTTACTAGATACATAATCAACATATGTTCACAACACTTCAAAGTTTACTGTTCAGGAACCAGAATTACTCAGACTGTTATGATAATAAAGATATATAAGCTCAAACATGAAAATAAAAATATCAAAAACATATTTTTTAAATGTATACAAAAATATGTTGCTGTAGGATATGATTTTAGAAACACAGTATACAAAAGTTGCTGTAGGATATGATTTTAGAAACACAATGAAGCTAAAGCCACAAATCTACTAATGCTTCATTTGAAATATGACAATCTCTAAAATAATAAATTTTATTAAACATTTTCTAAGACCATGTCATGTGTGTTTTTGGAGAAGGCTAATAAAAGGCTAATAAAATTGATTTATGACCCCTGT
>NW_015633901.1:0-530 GCF_001515625.1 Sinocyclocheilus rhinocerous
TATTTTTACTTGATTTGCTTCAAACTTCATCAGATTAATGTCAAATCACGGCTGATGTAAAACTGTTAAGGGGATATTGATATCTAAAATGTTGTTGCTACGGCAACGTGTCAAACTTGAATATTCTTTTCTGGTGATTTTGATTCAGATAACATTCTTAGAATTTCATGAAACTCAACACACATATAAGTATTAATGATATATAGACACTGGGAAAAGCTCATAAAAGGGCATGGAAGAGGCACTCTATAGCGCCACCTTTTGACAAAACTTGGGGGGTTAGTTTTAGCTACAGCCACCAAACGTGGTACATATATTGTTCTCATCAAGCCGGACAACTTTCTAATTTACAGTAATTAGCTACGACCAACAGGAAGTCAGCTATATTGATTTGAATATGGATTTTTGGGAAAATATAGCTGTGAATTAATGAATACTCCTCAGAGGAAAATTACGCTATACACACCAAACTTTTTCTACATGATGCCAAAACATGGAGGAACTTATATTGCGGATGGATTTTGGATAGC
>NW_015633901.1:553-969 GCF_001515625.1 Sinocyclocheilus rhinocerous
TATACTATACACACCAAACTTTTCCTACATGATGCCAAAACATTGAGGAACTTAAATTGCGGATGGATTTTGGATAGCTTGAACAGTTTTGCTGTGGTGATTTATTAAAATATCAGTAAAAAAGGAAACAGTAATTGTCTTATATTATTAAAGTGCATTTTCCAAACTCTTCAAAACTTTTTACTTATAGAGAACAAGTCATTCTGAGGAAACTTGCTTAGTTTAAAGAAAAAATGCTGCTCGGAGGCCACAAACAATTAAAACTATCACTCATTATTGGTGTCAGATGAAGACCGTAATACCAAGGATGAACACCAGATGGAGCCGTAGGATTAAAAATCTTTTAACCTAAATCCTGATCAGCTAATTAACTGTGTATCAGAATGAAAACAAATGCATAGAATCAGTTGAAATGT
>NW_015633902.1:0-645 GCF_001515625.1 Sinocyclocheilus rhinocerous
GAAACAGAATGAAGGGCGCTTCAAGCTACTTGCCAAAGAAGCAAGGAAATTTCTTTGCTCACCACCCTCATCAGTCCCTAGTGAGCGTGTCTTCAGTGAAGTATCTGCAATTTATGACAAGAGAAGAAGCAAGCTCACTGGAGAGCATGCCAAGCAGCTCTGCTTCCTGCACCACAACCTGGTGCTGCTGGATTGGGACTACTAATTGTTACCCATTTTATTAGCTTATAAAACTTCAGGGAGCTATTACATTTATTTTCCATTAAGTTAATTTGTTGCTTGTTGTTTACTTCTTTAAGTTTTACAAAATGTTTACAGAATGCTGCTGGGTGCTTTTAATGTTGTTATTATTATTAATATTAATGTTTATTTAATGTTATTATTAACAATTCTCAGAATTAAAGATATGTTTAAAAGCATTTAAAGAAAGTTTTTGTCAGAGCCCTTGTTATTATTAATTTTGACATAAATTTTAATTTTTTGCACCAGACAAATTAAATTTTTTTGCACCAGACACATATATCAGTTCAAAATATCGGTTATTGGTCTACGTAGTCTGTAATAATTGGCATCGGCCCTGAAAAACACATATCGGTCGACCCCTAGTTACTAAGCGTGAAAGTTCCGAAACTGAAGCTGTAGAAC
>NW_015633903.1:0-551 GCF_001515625.1 Sinocyclocheilus rhinocerous
TTTCCCGTTTTTCAGCTCGAAACCAAAAATCTAATAAACAGGAAACCTAAACGAAATGATACGGCTATTTTACGTTTGTATTTATTTCTCCAGTTTTCGCGGTGTCTTACCGCTTTGCGCATGCGCAATGAATGCTTGCTACTCAACCGCGTGGTTACAGGTAGCCTAAGCTGAACTAGGAGGCAACATATTGCGACGAAATGGATCTGAATTTATCATTATCATGTGTGCTGTTTACTTCGGCTAAAAGAGTCACATTGAGGGAGGAGGACATGATGGTGGAAAATATTTTTAAAATATTCCAGGTATGTCGGGGAACCCACACACAATAGCTGACGATTTTGAATGTGTGAGTGGATATCCTTCCTACAAATAGGAATATATATATACACATTTTTTTTATATATATATCTATCAAAAAATATGTATATATATTTATTTTCGTGTTTATAATATTCAGATTGATTAAACCTGATTTAGAGATGTTTTGATGCGGTCATGTGGTCGCAGTTAACTGGTGCTGTTGAACTATATCGTGTTGTACTATTATT
>NW_015633904.1:0-241 GCF_001515625.1 Sinocyclocheilus rhinocerous
TGAAAAAACATCAATAAATATGATTAAAGTAAAAAAGCAGGTCGTTAATAATTGATAATACTTATTCATAATAATTGCATCTTCTGATCTCTACACACATGAACGCATCAATAAAGCTTTTTTTTTTTTTAACTGAAAGAATATCTTAAAATATGTCAGTGCCATTGCTTTATCTCAAGATGCAAACCAGTAATGTTTATTTCTAAGGAATGTTTATAAAAACTACTTAAATGTCCTAATT
>NW_015633904.1:318-552 GCF_001515625.1 Sinocyclocheilus rhinocerous
ACAACACATACACACTTAACAGAAGGTATAGAGAATACATACACTATTGTTGGGGTCAGGAAAAAAAAAATTAAAAAAGGTAACACTTTAGTATAGGGACCAATTCTCAGTATTAACTAGTTGCTCATTAGCATGCATATTATTAACATATTGGCTGTATATTAGTACTTATAAAGCACTTTTTCTGCATGAACCTGCATGAATTCTGCATTACCTTAAAATAAAGTGTGACCC
>NW_015633905.1:0-1046 GCF_001515625.1 Sinocyclocheilus rhinocerous
AAAACAGTAATATTGTGAAATATTACAATGTAAAATTATATATTTGAATAAGTTTTCAAATATTTTAACATGTAATTTATTGCTGTGATGGCAAAGCTGAATTCTATTACTCCTTCAGAAATCATTCTAATATGCTGATTTGGTTTTCAAGAAGCATTTCTTATTATCACAGAAATCTTTTGTAACATTGTAACATTATTAACATATACTGTCACATTTGATCAATTTAATGTGTCAATACAATTTAATGTATGTTTTTAACCAAATGTGAATTTCTCACAGACATTAAGGCCAAAAGATAAACATAAACGTATTTATGTATGCAGTGTCTTCTTGAATGTTTAACTTAAATACAATTTCTTTCTGAGGAATAGTCCAGGCTATTTACAACTTCTAATCTATTGACAAGATTTTTGGCATGTTTTTGAATACCACAGATATAACATTGATTTGTCCCTTTTGTTTGTCCCTCGAACAAAAACATATTTTTATATTGGACATAACTTAAATGCAAACACAATAACTCTTTTTTTTTATGGCTGTTCTTTTGCAACAGTTGTATATTTTAAATGTTTTGGCACCCCTGCCTCCATAACAGTTAAGTACAGTTGTGTTTTTGGTCATTTTTCACAACCTTAGGTACATAGTTTTTTTGTGCCACAGATGCTGTCTATGAATATTAAGTAGGAAATAACCCCGAATATTCCTTTAACCTCTGAAAGGGTTGAGTGATGGACCAAATTCCTCTGATTAATCACTGCATATCCCACTTAGAGGGATAACCCTGAATGAAAGCCCAGGACTAGATGGGTAATCTGAGGTCATTAAATTCTTAAAGACAGGAATGTGAGAAGAATATATATCAGCAGACAGTGCTTTCCTTCAGTTGCTGATACTTGATATAACGGGCACTGAAATCACTTTTCTTTTGCCCAGGTTTTGTCTTCCATTTCTCATTGTTTGTCATGATAAAATGTTATTAATGGTTACATAGGGCTGGTCGATATAGCTAAAAAATGTATCAACGATATAATGTTTCATATCGT
>NW_015633906.1:0-527 GCF_001515625.1 Sinocyclocheilus rhinocerous
AAGAGAAAGGACAACTTGAAATCGCATCATATGACCCCTTTAAGTCGTTAAATTCAAGTTCTCTAAACTCTTCTCTCCGCTGCGGCTGTCAGTCATCCTCCATCCAGCAATCAAACTGCGTGTCGTGTTCGGTTACGACAGTCAAGATGACGAAACTCTCTGATACAATGTTCCTATTATTATACTTGATCTGTAGATAAACATCAGTGGTTTTGCATAAAAGGACTTTATCTTGCTGGAGTTTAGTGCTAATTCTAAATCTTGTTACTTTCTACCGGGTGTCTGTTAGAGATCACAACACTGGAGTAGAGAGCACTATGAATTGTTCTTCACGCGCACATTAATTGAAATTTATAACTGTTAAAAGACAAGGTTCAATAAACTATAGCACAGATATAATACACTACGCTTCAATGTCTCTTCCGTTTGTGCTTTTAACCTCTCTATGCGGAGCGCTGTGACTTCGTGTTGCTTCAAGCGCGTCATTCTGCGCACGGGATGCGCTTTGTGCCGCTCTGTATTGGAGC
>NW_015633907.1:0-273 GCF_001515625.1 Sinocyclocheilus rhinocerous
TTAACAGAGACTACATGAAGAGTTTGGTTCCAAAACGCGATAAATGCCATTTTTACAATTATTGAGTTTCCGCCAAAATCAGAATTGTATCCAAACCTTTTTTTCCAAACCGCGACAAAAGCCAGTCTCCCTTCTCTGCAGAATGCGATATATCCGCTCAACCAATCACAGCGCACCATTCCACGCATTGTAAACAGTAATGACGGCGCTTTGAATACACCCAGCATCCTAGTTTTCCTCATCTACTTTGTACTTTGTGATCAACAAACAAAC
>NW_015633907.1:715-959 GCF_001515625.1 Sinocyclocheilus rhinocerous
GAAAAATTACTTTTATATTGATTCAATGGATTTATTGCATTTTGAAAAAAAAAAAAGTGTCCTGGATTTATTGCATTTTGGGGAAAAAATAATCAGTTTCTATAATAAATCTTTGAAAATCAAAACCTGGATTTGAATTTTTAATGTTATTATAACCTAAAGATGCTTCAAACCTAAAGTTTGAAACAGAAATTAGTGGTTTTCATCTTGCCACTTTCTTGGTAAAGAAAACACATTTTTACTT
>NW_015633908.1:0-875 GCF_001515625.1 Sinocyclocheilus rhinocerous
GTAACTTTGTATCTCTTTATGCACCGTTGGCTAATGACACATCAGCGGGGATATACACTTTTACTGATCAGCTATCCAATCATTAAATGACCAAGTCTAAATATTCAAGAAAGTCTGAATGAAACCTGGCCAAGTGTAAATGCATCTGGCTGTTCAGGTTACATACAGTACAACGTAACATTCCTGCCATTATTTTCAAATTTAAACTGGTTACATACAGTACAACGTAACATTCCTACCATTATTTTCAAATTTGAACTATATAACTAACCCAGTAAAGTATGATAATTGTCAGAAAAACACAAATAAGTATATGAGAATATGAAGCTTGAAGAGGAAAAAGAAATAATAGAACACCCCAGTTTTATTCAGAGGCACAAACTGAGCAAAAATATGCAATTTGGTGCAGATGCTGCAAAAATATCATTTGTTAATTTATATCTCCCAAAAATGTGTCATACTACGATGATATTTAAATGCATAATTTTATGAACATCAATATGGATAATCAAGTAAACCTAAGACGCTTAAATGTTCATCTTAAAATATTACTAAGTAAGTGTGGTTATGATGTTTACTAAATACAAATTCTGTAAAATGTTGCTGTAAAAAAGATCTGTTCACCACATCATAAAGGTTGTTAATTGCTACTAAAAGCAAAATATCAATCAGATGACAGAAGGCATGTAGCAGATTATGTACAACAGGTTTTTCAGCAAAGTTTTGATATGTTGATAATTTAGAAGTTTTCGAAAATTGGCGTATAAGACATAATACAGTAGGCTTTACAGGGTTAAGCAATGGAATATATTATATATTTTTAAAATGGCACCAGTCCAGATTTTGTTCACCCACTCACAATTCAAAATTTCATG
>NW_015633909.1:0-551 GCF_001515625.1 Sinocyclocheilus rhinocerous
GTGTACAAAAATGCCCCTCCTGAATGTTATTTTTATAAAAAAAGTTAAATAATAAAAATGAATACGTGGTTTATGTGATCAAACATGTAAAAGCAAGTTCCACAACCCTCTCAGCTGTGTCATCTCAAGAGGAGAGGAGGTACGTGTGACATACAGTTATTTAGTTTGATATTCAGTATTGGTTTTGGGTGTTTGGAAATGAATGCATCTCAAAAACACATCAAAAGTCCACTATAGATCCTCAAGAGAGAACAATAAATCCCATAAGAGCAAAAGAGTCTCTCTCTTTTCCTCCAAAACAACTAAATGGAAATATATTTGTCATCTTATCTTTTTTTTTATCTTCCAAACCCCTCTCTCAGTAGTCACACTCATTCCATCATCATACACACAGTTCGTTCTCTTTAACTGAAGCGACTGGAATGGAGGGGTTTTAAAGGCTCTCAGTAGCCAGTATCACCTGTTTGCACTAATCAACTCAACCCTCCTCTATCAGCTCATTAGAGTGTTTTGTATACGAATTAGTGATGCAAAGTCCGATTCATTTCCGC
>NW_015633910.1:0-592 GCF_001515625.1 Sinocyclocheilus rhinocerous
TCCTCAGGGAACAATTTTGGGTCCGATTCTTTTTAGCATTTATATAAATGATCTTCCAGAAGTGTGTCCTGATGCTAGTCTTCAATTGTATGCTGATGACACGGTTATCTACGTATCTGGTAGGAACTGTATGGAAATTGAAGAAAAGTTAACAAGAAATTTAGAGAAAGTGTCAGCTTGGCTTGATGCCTCTTTTTTAACTTTAAATACTAAAAAGACAAAGTCCATATGCTTTTCAATAAGAAAATTACCGGTAACAGAATCATTAAACATTAGAATTAAAGATGAGATTATAGAACAAGTATCAGAAGAAAAATATCTTGGTATGATTTTAGATTCTCAGTTAAATTTTAAAAGTCATGTTAAAAAGTTGCGTAAAACGATTAAAGCAAATCTTATAAAAGTCATGTTAAAAAGTTGCGTAATATATATAGTTTTTATATAGTTTATACAGTTTTTATTTTATATAAAGCATAATTTAATAAATTTTATATATTATATTATGTCTATAAAATATTATTCATATTATATATCATATTTCATTTGTTTATATATATATATATATATATACACACACACACACACATATATA
>NW_015633911.1:0-573 GCF_001515625.1 Sinocyclocheilus rhinocerous
TTTTTAAATAAATTAAAACTTTTATTCAGCAAGGATGTGTTAAATAGTTAAGAAGTGATATCAAAGATTTAGATTGTTAGAAAATATTTATATTTTGTATAAATGCCGTTCTTTTTAACTTTTTATTCATCAAAGAATCCTGAAAAAAGTATCGCAGTTTCCAAAAAAATATTTGGCAGCACAACTGTTGCCAACATTGCTAATTCTAATAATAAATCAGCATTATAGAATGATTTCTGAAGGATCATGTGACACTTTATACTGGAGTAATGGCTGATGGAAATTCAGCTTTGCATCACAGAAATAAATTATATTTTAAAGGATATTAAAATAGAAACCATTATTTTATATTGTAATAACATTTTGCAAGATTACTGTTTTTTTCTGTATTTTTGATCAAATAAATGCAGCCTTGATGAGCATAAGAGACTTCTTTAAAAAAACATTACAAGTCTTACTGATTCCAAACCTTTGACCGGTAGTGTGTGTGTGTGTGTGTGTGTATATATATATATAATTATTTTATTTTTATATTTATACACTGAACAAAATTATAAACGCAACACTTTTGTT
>NW_015633912.1:0-481 GCF_001515625.1 Sinocyclocheilus rhinocerous
GACCAATTTTCCAAATCTGAGGATACTTTGGCTAGAATACTATTACAGTTTTTTTAAACGATTTCCTGGAGGGAAGGTAAAACATCTATCCCCAAGTACTTAATGTTTTGAACCAATGGAATAGATATAGAAAGGGACATGGAATCAATTTTAAAATTGAGGGGAAGTAAACATGACTTACTCCAATTAATTTTAAACCCAGAGAGAGATCCAAAATGGTCAAATAAATTCAACACATGAGGAATAGAATGCGACGGCTTCTCCAAAAACAATAAGATATCATCAGCAAACAAAGAAATATGATGATGAGTATTCCGTATAATTATGGGAGAAATAATTTCAGATTGTCAGACTGCTTGAGCTAAGGGTTCCAAGGATAGGGCAAATAACAGAAAGAAAACACTTTTTTTGAAAATGAATTTGATAATGTTAAAAAAAAGCTTCCCTTTCGTGGAACTTCGAACTGCGTCCTCTAGGGGTC
>NW_015633913.1:0-1278 GCF_001515625.1 Sinocyclocheilus rhinocerous
AGGAGATTAATGGCTTTTCTTTCAGTAGGGACAGATGTGATGCCACACTCCACACTAACCCTAACCCTAACTCCACACTCTGCTTCACCAAGTTCTGCTGCTCATCTTAAGGCATATATAGCGACCGCTGGCGAAGGACTATTGCCGAAGACGTGAACAGTCATTCTGTAGTCAATGATCTCCTTTTCTGCACAGCTGTCCTTGTGCCAACGGAAGCGAAGATAGTTGCGATGCTGCTCTTTTACTTTGAAACAATAGAACATCTGTTCTATGTCCGCCATCACAGCTACTTTCTCCCTACGGAAGCGCAACAGCACACCCAAAAGCGTGTTGTTGAGATCAGGCCCGCTCATCAAAACATCATTGAGGGAGACCCCTCCACACTGGGCACTCGAATCAAAGACCACCCTAATTGTGTCAGGTTTGTGGGGGTGGTAAACTCCGAAAATGAGCAAATACCAACATTCTTCAACATTGCAAGGGTGGAGCGGGTTCTGCTTGCTCATTTTCAATCACCTTCTGCATAAAACCAAAGATATGTGTTTTCATATTTGGTTTCTTTGAAAGAGTACGTTGCAATGAGTTCAGCCTTTGCATAGCTTGATCTTTATTGTTTGGGAGTTGCATTCTTGGAGAGCGGAATGGAAGTGGCGCCACCCAGTGGTTATCCTCGTTAAGATAGACCTCTTTGTTCATTATGTCTAGAAAGACTTTATCCTCCACAGATAGAGCTGCTTTATCATCCTCTGGAGATCTGAAGAACACATTTTCCTTCAAACTCTTTGAATAGCTCTCATTAGATTTGAGAGAACATGGTGGGTCGGGTAAATATGCCAAAAGAGGTGACTCACCCCGTTCTACAACGTTAATGCCCTTCGTGCACGAAGAGAAGAATGAAGTTCGCCCATTGAGAAGTATGTTGGTCTTGTAAGTGTTCACGCTGGATTGACGATGAATGCCATCAAGGCAAATTTCTCCCACTATCACCCAGCCCAGGTCTAAGCGCTGAGCATATGGTGTGTTGTGGGGTCCATTGCGTTGTTCACGCACTTTGTGCACACTAAGAACATCGCGCCCCAAGAGAAGAAGGATAGGAGCACCAGGATCTAAAGACGGAATTTTATCTGACACCGCAGTGAGGTGGGGAAAACGCATAGCTACCTCAAGAGTAGGAATTTCAGATCTGTCATCTGGTAAGGTGTTACACTCTATCAAGGGTGGAAGAGCTACTATTGTTTTCCCATCAAGCGATTCAACAGAGAATCCACTTACTTTCCT
>NW_015633914.1:0-503 GCF_001515625.1 Sinocyclocheilus rhinocerous
GTCTGCCTGTTCTTATGCTATAGCACTGGAGGCAAAGTTGCGGACAGTAGAGGAGAAGCAATGAGGAGGTAAGCCCTTCCTGGATCGAGATAGCAAATTAACCCTGCAGTTCATGAGGGGTCTTACCGACGAGGACGTGTACACAAGAATCGCACCAATGGCACCCAGGCTCTTGAGCTTCAGAGAGCTGCAGCAATAGCTCCGAAATCTATCTAGAGAAACTAAGAAGTTCCAGACACAGAGTAAAGCAAAGAAAACATATGCTCATGTGCATGTAACATCAGGAGGGGGTGGAAACACCAAAATGGATAGGTCAAAGCACACATCTGAAATATCAGTTGACAGAAATGGTTAAGAAGTTAGCTCTCATTCAGGAAGAACAAATGGCTAAGCTGTCCCAACTAGATTTGAGAATGACCTCTCCACCCCTTGCCTCCCCATTAACTGTTCAGCCAGTGAAGGGAAAAGCAAGCCAGAGTCCAAGCTTTGTCTGTTACCGGTGT
>NW_015633915.1:0-531 GCF_001515625.1 Sinocyclocheilus rhinocerous
AGTACTGCACTCATCATTTTGCTCATAGACTTCAGTTAGAAAAGTCAGAAAAAAAGTTACTATAAAAAGATATAATTTAATAGTTAAAAAAAAACTCTATAAGCAGTGTAACAAATGTTTTACCTAATGTGACATACAGACTCTCACCTGAGCATGAAAAAGGTCAGAGCTCAGTACACTGTAAAAATGGTTTTCTTACTTAGTAATTTTAACTTCTTTTCAAATACAAATATATACTGTACATGATCTTAAATCAAGATACATTTACTTGAGAAGCAAAATTACATACAATATAAAGTCTTGTTTTCTGAAAAAAATACATTTTAAATCAGTGAATGCTTAAAACAAGAAAAAGATTTAACGAAGTGATTCTACACATGCAAACATACACTGCAAAAAAAAAAATTCTTACTTGGATTTTTTGTCTTATTTCCAGCCCAAATATCTAAAAATTATTAAAACAAGGAGAATTTTCTGTTTGAAAAGGATTTTGCTCTCATTGAGAGATTATTTTGATTGTTTTAAGTAAAA
>NW_015633916.1:0-800 GCF_001515625.1 Sinocyclocheilus rhinocerous
CTATAGTATTGAAAGCTGAGCTATAGTCGATGAATAGCAGCCTTATATAATTCCCATTGCTGCTGTCAATGTGCATGAGGGAAGAGTCTCATCTTCAGTAGATCTGTTGGGACGATCAGGGATGAAGGAGCAAATGTTGTTCTTTATAAGTTTCTCAAAGACCTTCATGACTATTGATGTGAGGGCAACTGGACGATAGTCATTCAGGCAAGAGGGGTTATTGTTCTTAGGCACAGGGATGATGACAGATTTTTTAAGGGGGGTGGGAACCACCGAGGTAGCAAGGGACTCATTAAAGATGGATGTAAACAAACCAGCGAGCTGATCAGCACAGACCTCAGAACACGGCCAGAAATCCCATCAGGACCTGCTGCTTTCCTGACGTCCTCTCGCTTTAGGGCCCTCCGAACCTCATCCTCCAACACAGTGATTACATGATTATCGCTTCTCTGTCTGCAGCTTCCTGACGCGCTGATCGGCAGAGTCGCGCTGCCTCGATTGCATTCAAAGCGGCTGTAGAAAGAGTTTAACTCGTCAGCCAGCGATGGGTCTGCTCTCACAGCTGCAGAGGATATATTTCCAAAGGTACAGATGGTTCTCAGTCCTTGCCACATGCATCGAGGGTCATTGAGCTGAAAATGAGACTCTATTCGTTCCCTGTATCGGAGTTTGGCGGCTCTTACCGCCCGTCGGAGATCATAGCACGATGCTTTGTACTCACTCATGTTCCCCGACGACAGACCGGCGTTGTATGCGGCAGTGCGTTTGTTTACTGCAGCACGGATTGTTCTGTCCACCCA
>NW_015633916.1:1226-2185 GCF_001515625.1 Sinocyclocheilus rhinocerous
TTCTCTAAGGATTGGACATTGGCAAGCAGAATGCTCGGCAGAGGAGGGCTGTGTGCTCTTTTCCTCAGTCTGTTGCGAATCCCAGCGCGCTTCCCGCGGTGTTTCTTAATCCGTCGCCGCGGTGGGTTATTCAGGTGGCCATTGTTCATCTCGCGTTCCGGAGAATCTCAGATGGCCACGATGGGTTGGAGGATAAAGTGTCCTGAAACAGGTTAGTGTAGCGGTGTCCAATGTCCAAAAGTGTTCTTTTGTCGTAAGTGATCAGTGCAGACGATATGTGTGTAAAAAGAGAGAGCAAAAGAAAGTACAAAAGTAAATAAAAGCACAATCTAAGTGGAGCGACCTGGACGGCATCCGAACTCAGCGGCGCCATCTAAATTTAGTCATTTGTAAAGGTGTCTTCACTCTCGGGAATTTGGAGTGAAAGTGGGAAAAGATTGTCTATTTGAAATCAGTTTTCAACGCGTTTTCGCCGTGCTAACCAACAGAAAGCACCTCGTGAAGTTGGCCCCCCACCCAACGCAAAACGTCGCAAAAATAGTCTCAATCGTTTGTGCTCCATTTGTGCTGATTTGTGCTGTAAAAAATTTCATTTGTGCTGTTTTGGTTTGTTAGATATAAAATATTTATTTAAAGGTCATTCTCAGGTCACTCAGCCCCCCCACATGCTCCAAATTCACCCCAAATAGTCTCGTTTGTTTGTGTTTCGTTTGTGCTAGTTTGTGCCGGTAAAAATTTCGTTTGTGCTGCTTTTGTGCTAGTTCCGGTAAAAATTTCGTTTGTGCTGCTTTGGTTTTTAAAATATTAAACATTATATTTTAGGGTCGATGACGTCACCAGCCCCCCTACATGCTTCAAACTCACCCAAAATAGTCTCAATCATTTGTGCTTCGTTTGTGCTGGTTTGTGCCGTAACAATTTTCGGTAACACTTTATTTTGATGGTCCCTTTTGAACATT
>NW_015633917.1:0-326 GCF_001515625.1 Sinocyclocheilus rhinocerous
GTTGTCTGATTCTCCTTTTCATGATGGGCCATACATTTTCAATAGTAGACACATCTTCTGGCCAGTCAGTCACATCCACATGTGTCTACAGAACACTGTTGTATCACATGCAAATTGAGACCTGGCATTGTTTTGATCTAAAAACCATGGACTTCCCATGAAAGATGTCATCTTGATGGCAGTATATGAGTGATTCTATAATTGCAGGTACATTTGGTGTCCAAAGTCATTCTTTTTTTCTGCTTTTTTCAAATTGTTATTTTTTTTATTATTTTAATACTGTGTTACTCATTGTTATGAATTACAAGATGTTACAGTCCATAACA
>NW_015633917.1:425-535 GCF_001515625.1 Sinocyclocheilus rhinocerous
GTTGTCCGAATTAGTCAGTGCATTTTTTCCATCATGTATCATTGTGTAAATTGTGTAATTTATTATACTTTTCTTTTTGTAATATTTCATTCATTTTATTTATAAAAGCC
>NW_015633918.1:0-619 GCF_001515625.1 Sinocyclocheilus rhinocerous
GTTGCGCCCTCTATAGGACCAGCGACTAGTCGACGTCAAGCTTAAGGCATCATGGCAGACAGAGCATTGAAGTCGACTAGTTGATTAATCGGTTCAACCCCTAGTATATATGTGCGCGTGTGTGTGTGTTTCTGTTTGCGCACAGCTTTCCCCGTCAAACTAATAAAAAATCAAAATATCAGGTCGGGTCGGGAAATATTGAGACTCTCTCGAGTTCCGATGCCTTTCTCCCCTCCGCGTCTCCGCGTAGCACAACAGTGTAGCACACATTGATCGGCACATGCACATCACAAGACATTCAGAGAGCGCAGAAGTGAAGCCCTCCCTCCCTTTCCAGTTGTGTTTGTCTTGCTGTGGAGGTGACTGGTGATGAACAAAAGACTAAGCTACCTGTGCTTTTAAATTTACAGCTAATTATCCAAAAGACAAAAGGCAATTATAGTTAAATTGTCTTGCTAACATCCATGACTCATGAGAGCTACCATGTAAATCAGCTAAAGTTTAGCTAAGGCAATAGGAAGTCTAATTTAGACCAGTGCGCGTTCTTTCACTGCATGATTTAGTTTATTAAAACGCATTTAGAATGATCACAAAATTCAAGATATGGGGGCAGAAATGT
>NW_015633919.1:0-936 GCF_001515625.1 Sinocyclocheilus rhinocerous
TAACCACTCTAAGTTCGTCTGCCTTGGGAAAGCTAGCGTGTCTCTAACATAGTGATAACACACATTGCCTTCTCTAGTGCAGCTCAACCATGTCTCGTCCCATTCATTGATATTTGTGATATCACAAATCCTGGAAAATATGCGTTGTAGTCCAAACAAGTATTTCTTTGTAGTTTTTGAAAAGTGATTTCTGTTCAATAAAATATCTCCTTTTGAAGTGGACTTTGAGCTTTGTAACTTTGCAGATCTTTTTTATGCTCAAACAGCAACATTACAGACTAACTAAAGGCTTTTGCTTTCTACAGTCGCCATTCATTGTGTGCGTTTTTGTTTTAGAGCCCTGCGAGGGACTGTTTTTTTTTTATCTCACTCCCGCTGAATTTCTGACCATTATCGCCCGCTCCCTTGATTTTTGTGTCCAGTCCCGCCCGCTCCCGCAAACATTCTAATATTGCATATAATGTTTGTGCATCAGGGAGCCACTATGAATATGCGGGGTATTGAAATCTCTTTTGAATGAGCGCTCGCTGTTCACTTTCACTTCCGATTTCACGATCACGCGCGCACTCTGTGTAAAGGAAGATCAGATATTTGTCAATGAGCTCAGGATCTGTTGAGCAGCGAATCCTCCAGCATGATCTTGTCAGCTCGTGTATGGATGTAGGGTTGTCAAATTCGCGTTTTTCTTTTTTTTTTTTTTTCACGGAATTGCTTTTAAACTGTTGCCATGGATTGATTTTCCCCCGTGGGTTAAAGGTTTGAAATATTGCATAAATTACATTTGACTGAAATGCTTGTATTGAAACATTTTGCATTCTAGATGTTAATTAGGTTTTGTGAAGGACGGCCACTGGTAAGAAGCCTTAGCTGTGTTTATGACCGATGTGCATTACAATGACTGTAAAATATATATTTTAGGTATGGAAATTACATATT
>NW_015633920.1:0-479 GCF_001515625.1 Sinocyclocheilus rhinocerous
GAAAGGAAAAATTGAAATCGCATCATATGACCCCTTTAAGTTATCTGTACTTATTGCACGGCCCTGGGGAATACTTGATTCTGATTGGTCAATCGCGACATTCAGAGGTATGTTATCCCTCGATAACAACCGGTAAAAGCTAATAACACAGGCTCATCCGGGTAACAGCAGTCGGCGCTGTACTCTTGCTTGAACTATTTTTTCTTGGTGGAAGCTTTGCGTTTGTTTAGCTAATAAAATATTAAAACTCGATTCAAAAGGGTGTACAATTATTTGATTATGTCATCCTGGTATCGCGGACTCGCTCTCGTTTCATACAAACGCAGCTGCTGCCATTTTGCTACGATTGTTTTGTACGCTGTAATGGATTATAAGAGAACTAACAAACTGGTAAGGTTTTAAAACATTTTCGTCTTAATTCTTTTACTATTATTATTATTTTTGTGGTGAAATGTTGTGTAATAAGTGGTTTGACTGCA
>NW_015633921.1:0-1387 GCF_001515625.1 Sinocyclocheilus rhinocerous
TCTATGACCACGTCTCTGTCTTCTGCTAATAAATAGCTTGCACATTAATCCGCACGTCTCAAGTCTTGTCAGCCCCGTAACAGCATGTCACACCTCTGTTCATACATTTGCACTGGCTACCAGTAGCTGCTCGCATTAAATTCAAGGCATTAATGTTTGCCTACAAAACCACCACTGGCTCTGCACCCATTTACCTCACCCACCGGACCTGAGTGGAGACAGCATTACTGACTCATATGACGCTTGTCAGAGCTTGAGAGAAAACAGCAACATAAATACTTGAAAAGGGACTCCAGTTTATCCAGGATCTGATTCCAGTTAGGAGCGGTTCTGAATTATGTTAGAAATTCCACTCGGAATCTACAGTAGAACGCATGTTTTTGAAAGGCTTGATTTGAGAAAGAACAAAAACATCTTTTTCAAGTTTGTTTTTTCTCAAAAAAAAATTTTTTTTCTCAAATTTTTTTTTTAAAAACACTAGTTTTCTATTTTTTCTATTCTATCTACTTGTTTTTCTTTGTGTGTGTGTGTGTGTGTGTGTGTATAATATATATATATATATACACCTTGCTACGTGTACTGCGTTAGGCTAACCGAGACTTGTCATTGCACTTATATATTGTTGCTCTTTTGTTAGTTTTGACTGCTTTTATTGTCCTCATTTGTAAGTCGCTTTGGATAAATAAAAGCATCAAATGACTAAATGTAATGTAATGTAAATGTAATGATTTGCTGATCTGAGAGACCTGGGTGATTTGTATGAAGGAGATCCATTAAATAAGGTGGGCCAAGTTATGCAATGCTTTATATACAACAATCAATCATTTAAAATCAATTCTGTACTGCACTGGCAACCAATGAAGTGAGGCTATAAATCGGTTTTACATGCTGTTTTTTTATGAGTAGGCCTACCTGTTAAAAGCCTAACAACCGCATTTTGAACCAATTGAAGACGATTTAACAATACTTGGCTAACACCCACATACAGTGAGTTACAGTAATAGTCTTACATAAATAAAAGCATGAATAATCCTTTCAAAAATCACTGGAGGACAGAAACGGTTTAAACTTTGCTATTGATCTTAAACAGAAGAAACAAGATTTGACCACTGAATTGATCCGTTTATCAAATTTTAAAGAACTATCAAATTGGACACCAAGGTTCTTTACCACAGATTTACAGAAGGGGGCTAAGTTGCCCAAGTCAAAAGAGTTTTGGGTGTCAGGAGCCCGGAACCAAATTATTTCAGTTTTGCTTTCTTTCAAATTCAGATCATTTTGTGACATCCAAGATTTAACTTCTTGTAAACAACTCAATAGTGAGTCAAAAGAATAGAATAACTATGAATTATTATTTGATCTTGAGAAACTTTGAATAAATAGATTG
>NW_015633922.1:0-972 GCF_001515625.1 Sinocyclocheilus rhinocerous
TCCCCCGAGGGTTGGTTCCCTGGAGAGTTTGCAATCACTGTTACCTTCAGATCGCCCTTGCTACTACCTGAAGTAGACCCCGCCTGACTGCCGCCATGACGAAAACTAGATCGTCATCTTTTGAGTCAAATTTTTACATTTAATCAGTCAATTAGAATAATAAGACATTTGGGCTGTTACCAAGCAAATTAAATCAGTATCAACAAAATTCATCTTTGCAATGCAGAGGAAACACAGAAGCTGCATCTGAAGTGGCATTTAGATGTAGGCCTATTTACACACTGTTTAATTCAGCTCAGAGAGACATGAATGCATTTAACCTGCAGTTACAAATGAATAAATAATATTTTGTTATTTTAAACATGAAACATTGAATACTAATATTTGGAATTATTTAAAAAAAGAAAATATACTTTAAATATGAAATTAGAACAGCCAGTAAGTGGCATCAAGTCACTGTTAATAAGCGAGTCATTGCGATTGAACCGAATCATTTAAATGGTTGATTCATTCAGGAACAAAACGCTCTCATGTTGCTCAGAGACGCAAAACAGTGCTGTAGCTGTGTTTGCAAATTATTTTTTGTTGGCGAAATAGAGCACTATAGGCAATATGGTGTCTAAAACATAAGTATCTTATTATTAACTTCTTGTTTAATGAACTGTTGCATAAAATCAGTATCACATTTGTAATCATGCAGATTTTTAGAGGTGAAAACTGGCACTCTTCGTGTGATATTGACTAACTTTCTGTGGTATTTTTTTGCATAACTGTATGGGGAGTGTGTGTGTGTCACAGAGAGAGAATAAGACAATCAACATGAATGGTGCTTAGTCTTTCACAAAACAGTTAACTTAGGGACATCATACCTAGCCACCATATTGATTTACGGGCTTAAATATCCCTGCGTTCCAATGTGCATACTATCCACCCTATCTGCCCTAAATTGAAAATGACTAATATCACACAGAA
>NW_015633923.1:0-512 GCF_001515625.1 Sinocyclocheilus rhinocerous
AAATGTGAGGGGTGTACTCACTTCTGTGAGATACTGTATATTTCACTTTTATCACCGGTGGGGATAAAAAATATATATATATATACATACACACTACCGGTCAGATCAGTAAGACTTGTAATGTTTTTTAAAGAAGTCTCTTATGCTCATCAAGGCTGCATTTATTTGATCAAAAATACAGAAAAAAAACAGTAATCTTGCAAAATGTTATTACAATATAAAATAATGGTTTCTATTTTAATATCTTTTAAAATATAATTTATTTCTTTGTTGCAAAGCTGAATTTCCATCAGCCATTACTCCAGTATAAAGTGTCACATGATCCTTCAGAAATCATTCTAATATGCTGATTTATTAATAGAATTATCAATGTTGGCAACAGTTGTGCTGCCAAATATTTGTTTGGAAACTTTTACTTTTTTCAGGATTCTTTGATGAATTAAAAAATAAATAAATTTAAAAAAAAGAATTTATTCAAAATATAAATATTTTCTAACAATATAAATCTTTGC
>NW_015633924.1:0-2709 GCF_001515625.1 Sinocyclocheilus rhinocerous
GGCAATATTTTTTAATTTTTATTTACTGCAACCTGATGTAAAGTTAGCAAAACAGAATAAAAAAAATAAAATTATTCAAACGTAGTAAAATCTATTATGTATTTAATTATTTAATTATTATTAAAAATTAATAAAAACAATACAGACAAAAATTTTTAAAATAACAAAAACAATTTATAATAAAATATTTTCATTACCCAAAAATAAAATTGACTTTAACTGAAATATATATTTAATTTAGTTTAACTTAATGTACTAAAATGACCAAAACTTAAAAATAAAACTATAGACAAAAAAAGTAAAAATTTAACAAATTAATACAAAGACAGCAATATAAAAATAAAAATACTAAAAATGTATCTAATAAGTATCTAGTAGTATATTAATATAATAGTATGATACTAAAATAACAAAGATGAACGGGAAATAATTTTTATTTTATTTTATTTTTTAATGAAACAAGATGAAACAAGCCAATCAATACACAATTATGAATGAAGAAGTCTCAGTTGTCTTTACAGGAATAAACAAGGAAACTATTTCTTTAATAACAGAATGGATTCATTCTGTATGTTTAAAGGATGATAAAATAACAAAAATTTGATTAAAAAAAAAGACAAAATGAATTACATTTTACCATAAAACCCCTGCGAGACAGAGATGAGAGGGTAAAATACTCCAGGGGCCCGAGCCACGAGGGTCAGTGTACTAATCGCGTCTCCCTGATGGAAATACATGTGCTTTATTTCTAATACTTTAATTAATTTTTAATCACGTCATTTGTAATTAAATTAACAGGGATTAGCGAGCAGCGGAGTCAGTGAGAGAGAGAGAGATTACTGGACATGAGATTATGCTGCAAGCTGTAAAATCACCCTGTTTAGGACAGATTAACAATCTGCTTATTTAATGATGAAATGAAAAGGCCGAAGACAAGACTGAATTAACTAGACTAGATAAAACGCTATTTAGTGAACTAGTTAGAAAGCGAAATATTAGATGTTTTGTTGGTTTACTTTGAGCCGTTTCAATTTAACTTCATCTGACAAAACCTCCTACTGCGGACATTATCTGGAAAACCTGGATAGATAGATAGATGATAAAAATCTGGATGATAGATAGATAAAAATATGAAATATTTCAATTTTTAAAATAATATAAAAATGACAATATAAAATATTGAAAAAATAATTTCAGCTAGTTTACAAGGCAATATTTCTGCAATATTTCTCAATTTCATTTAATTTAATTTTATGTACTAAAATAAATAAGTATATAATAAAAAAAAACAGAAAATTGTTAAAACTTAGTAAAAAAAATTAATTTTCAATTACAAATTTAAAACTATATAAACAGAAAATGACAAAAAAACATATATATATATATATATATATATGTTATAATACATATACATGTTATAATATTGTCACACCCCTGGACTGTCTGTGTGTGTGTTTCGCTCTCCATGTGCTCTCCGTGACCTAGTTTTCTCTCTTGTTAATCATGTCATTTAGTTCAGGTGTGTCTTGTTAATTATCCTCGTTTACCCGTGCTTTTAAGTCCCAGTCTGTGCTGTCTGTCTTTGTCGGGTCGCAAAACGTCATGTTCGTGTGTCACCAGCCATTCCTTGTGTGGATTTCCCCTGTGTTCTGGATTGCATTAAAGCCTGTTCCTTGATCCACGTCTCCGTGTCGTTCCCTCCAACACAGTTCCTGACAGAAGACCCGACCTACAAAAAACGTGTTCCCCCTCATTTGTTTTTAATGTTTTTGAAGTGTTTTTTGTTTCGTTTTTGTCCATGGACCACCCAGAATTCCTCCTCCTCCTGCTGGAGCAGGGGGAAAGTTCTCTTGAGGGCCATAGAAGACTGTTCCTGGATGTTGCTCATTACACCAGCTACCTGGACGACGTGCTCTACACGTTCTACAACGCCAGCCTTAACACCGTGTGCAGAGCGCCGTTGTCCGAAGATGGCCCTCGGGAGAATTTCGCCGCCTTTGTGGAGTGGATACTACTCAAGGATGATCTCGCCAGTACCACTCCGGACCCAGAGCCCAGCCCACCATCACCCTGCTGCGCGGAGCCAAAGCCCGAGCCCACCACAGACGGAGAGCCTATGCCCGCCGTGACCGACGACCCATCGCTGAAAAGCACGACAGAGCTGAGGATCGCCCCGGAGCCAGAGACTCACACTACGTCTGACCAGGTGCGAGAGCCGGCAACTGAGCCGCGCTGGTGGACTATGCAAGGGAACTCGAGGGCTTGGAGAGAAGCCCCGCACACTGCACCACTGCTGAGGGTGAGCATCCCCTGGACTCTGGGGACCTTATAGACTGGGAGGCAGATATTTATGCGGACCTGCCCCCACTCCTCCCTCCTTCGTCGCAGCCCTCTGTTACTCCTGTTTCCCCGTCCAGCGGCTCCACCATGGCTCCTAGCTCCCTCGTCTCCACCATGGCCTGTCAGTCCACCAGCTCCGCCGGGCTCCCTCGTCCATCCAGCTCCACCTTGGTCAGTCGTCGCCCATCAGCCGCCTCGGGACTCCACTCCTCCGGCTGCGCCTCGTCCCTTTGGCTCTGTCAGGCTCCTCCTTCCCTTCAGTTCCACCTCGACCCTCAGTCGCTCTGGCTCCACTGCGGCCTTCCGGATCCACGCCTTTGCCTCGGTCGCCTGAGCCATCTGCTCCACCTTGGCCCTCCGGATCCTCCC
>NW_015633924.1:2722-3131 GCF_001515625.1 Sinocyclocheilus rhinocerous
CTGCTCCACCCCCTCCGGATCCTCCCTGTCGCCCTGGCTCATCGGCTCTCCGTCTCTGCCTCGGGCTCCTCCTCCACCTGCTCCACTGCCATCGGTCGGCCCCATGGAGTCGTCAGCCCTTCCTCCATCATGGCTCCTCCCTCCGTCGGCTCCACCATGGGTCGCCTTCATGGCTGTGGCCTGGGTGCCGCCTGGCTCCGTCTGCTTCAAGTCCTTCCTGTCTCCACCCTCCGTCTGGTCCACCCTGGCTCCTCCTGTCTCCTCCCTCCGTCGTCACCACCCTGGACTCTGTCTGTCGTCCTCCTCCCGGGAGTCCGTCCTCAGCCCGACCCTTCATTAGGATTGTCTGCCTGCCTTCCTGCCAGCCCTTTGCCGTCCCGTTTCCATCCCAAGTCCACTCCTATGTCCG
>NW_015633925.1:0-643 GCF_001515625.1 Sinocyclocheilus rhinocerous
CGAGCCGACGGAAGTTCATGGACCGGATTCATGACAAAAACATTCTTTATAAAATGTGCGCTATAAACTGTAGACTGTCTCGTTTTCATGCACATTTAATATGCTGCCTAATCTGACTAGGTCTAGTTGTCTAAGTATTATTAGTATTATAAAGTCTATTAATCAAAAGTTTGGGGTCGGTATATGATTTTTAAATGTTTTTGAAAGAAGTGTCTTATGCTCACCAAGGCTGCATTTATTTGATCAAAAATACAATAGTAAACTAATACATTGCCACTATTGTGCTTAAAAAATACAATAAAAAATGTAATATTGTGAAATATTATTACAATTTCAAATAACTGTTTTCTATTTATATATATATTGTAAAATTTAATTTAAACCTGCATTTTCAGCATCATTCGAAATCATTTGAATATGCTGATTTGCTGCTCAAGAAACGTTTCATATTATTATTACTGTACTATTAATGTTAATTTTATTTTTATTTTTTCAGGATTCTTTTATGAATAAAAAGTTCAAAAGAATTTATTGGAAATGGAAATGGAAAAACTGTAGTGTATGTAAGAAATAATGGTAGTGACTTTCGGGTCTCAGCTCTTGGTGTTTAAAATTAAATTCAGTGAAAGGAAAAACAGCAGCC
>NW_015633926.1:0-600 GCF_001515625.1 Sinocyclocheilus rhinocerous
CTAAAGTCTGTCTACACTGGACACGACAAAGCGAGTGTTAAAAATAATTTTAATATGTAGATAATAACATAAATAGAACAAGGCATCAGTTTACTGTTGGGGATGTGTCATGTCGTGTCACTTCCAGTGCAGACAGTCACTGATTATAATGGGTTCTATAGTATTTTGTCGCACTGCTCGCGTCCAATGTAAACACGGTACGCCTAGTTATCTATTGTGGTAATTTGCAGGTCGTGTCAAAAAGTTGTTGGTTTAGATAAATAGCTGTACGTTTGACTTCTGTACGTTTGATAATTTTCTTCCAAATACGATAATTTTGAGCTTCTGGTACGATACTTGGACATTTCCAATCTGGCAACACAGACTACCGTAGACGCTCTTACCACCATGTGCATTTTCTGCTTGGTGCCTGCCATTCATTATGGATGTC
The DNA here is from genome assembly GCF_001515625.1 of Sinocyclocheilus rhinocerous. Lineage (NCBI taxonomy): Eukaryota > Metazoa > Chordata > Actinopteri > Cypriniformes > Cyprinidae > Sinocyclocheilus > Sinocyclocheilus rhinocerous. The sequence goes on from NW_015633926.1 coordinate 431, forward strand.
AATGAGTTTACCTCCCGGCGAAGAAATAAAGATAAATAAATAAATAAAAACATGGTTGTTGTATGGTCGTAATGTTATAGTTTATGACTATACGCAATGCACGCATACAGAGGACGTGATCTCTGCAATGCCCATGTACAAAATAGACCCATCCACCTCTGTAATAAACT
>NW_015633927.1:0-528 GCF_001515625.1 Sinocyclocheilus rhinocerous
CTTATGTTTAGTTACTCTATGTAGATTTGTTTATTAACATTACTTCCATTCATCTAAAGCAGTGTTGACCCAACAGTGAATTCTACTATAATAGCACACATACATCACCCACTCAGATGTCTGTTCATGTTGTGATGTGCTCATCTGCAATTCTTTTAGAATATTTTCCTGTCTCATATTAAATAGAAATTTAATCGTCTTTAAGATGTATATGGTTTATGTAAATGCACTTTGGTGATGTACGTGTGCTTACTGGAGCTCCCCTGTTCGCTATACATAATAAAACATGTTTTTACAGCAAAATCACAAATATACTATACTGTCTAGTATGAAGGTATTTTTGGTGCAAAACAATTGAGCGTCTGTGACAGCGGAATTGGAAGTTGTATGTGTCTTTCATTGTTTTGTATTTGTCACACACAGCCCAACTTCCCGTTACTTAGTTACTTTTTATGGAAAGTAATGCGTTATATTACTTATGCGTTACTTTTGTGTTACTTTTTAAATATAAGCAGGGCTTGATTGTTT
>NW_015633928.1:0-301 GCF_001515625.1 Sinocyclocheilus rhinocerous
ATTTGCAATTGCAGGTTAAATGCATTCATGTTCTGCACTAAACAATAGTGTACATCATACATCTAAATACAGTAATACATCTAAATGCCACTTCACATGCAGCTTGTGCTTCCTCCGCATTGCAAAGATGAATTTTATTGATACTAAATTCATTTGCTTGGTAACAGCCCAAATGTCTTATTATTCTAATTCACTGATTAAATGTAAGAATTTGCCTCAAAAGATAATGCACACTTTTAGAAAAATGGCTTTATAAAGGTAAAAATGCCCATAAAAGGTAAAAATCAATTTAAACTTATTG
>NW_015633928.1:445-632 GCF_001515625.1 Sinocyclocheilus rhinocerous
AAGATATTATTTTTTGTCAATATCGCACACCCCTATTTGGACCAACTATTTTCCCAAAAAGTTTAATGGTGCAATGTTTGGAAAAAGAATTAAGCCATAAACATTTGTAATAGTAATAGTTAATATAAATAAATATATTTTAAATTTTACAATTACATGTTACAATAGTAATCATTCTTATTTTGCT
>NW_015633929.1:0-182 GCF_001515625.1 Sinocyclocheilus rhinocerous
AAACCGAATATTTGAACTAATGCCACGGGAGCTCGCCAAAATGCGCGTCCGCTTTACGACGCCATCTTCCTCCCCAAGACCCCATTTCTAATAAGTAGAATAAATGAATTGTCAGTTCTTATACGGGACGCCCCATACTATATGCACACCTCATACGAAACCATTTTACTGCAGCGTTTTTG
>NW_015633929.1:764-840 GCF_001515625.1 Sinocyclocheilus rhinocerous
AAGGGACATCCCATACATCCCATACTGCTCGTATCAAACCATTTTACTGCAGCTTTTTTGAGATATGGGACTATAT
>NW_015633930.1:0-607 GCF_001515625.1 Sinocyclocheilus rhinocerous
AATTCACATGAATTAATTAATGTAAAACTTCAAATGAAATACTTTTAAGTTTAAGAATAGAGAGCATTTTAAACATTCATCTGATGTGTTTATGTAGTCTTTTTAAAGACTTTTTTTTATGTGGTGTAATTTATTTAATTATTTTTTATTAATCCGGAAAACATCCAATCTCATAGTTTGTGAAGTTTGCTCATTTTAATATTTTTGTCATCAACACAAAACATATAGTAACTGTAACTGCAAATATAGCAAATGCGTAAAAACAAGTGAATCAAATACAACATACTTGTTTCATGAAGGTCACTTCCTTCAGGACATTCTGCTGAGAGCAGCAACTGACTCAGCTCTGCTTTTGAAGTAAGTTGCTTGGCCTCTTTAATGACATTTGGCCTGAAAAACGTGTCCCACTTCTGAAGCAGCCTGGAGGATGTCTCAGCGTCAAACAGGAGAGTGAAGTCTTGATCCACCTTTAAGAAGATATTAAACTATAAACAATATTCTCAAATATTGCATGCATGCCTTTGAAAACATGTTATTCCAAACTTACCAGCCCTTTTGTATCTAGGAATCTTGGGAAGGTGGAGAGGATATCAGCACTAGAGCCTGG
>NW_015633931.1:0-674 GCF_001515625.1 Sinocyclocheilus rhinocerous
GTACTTTTACTTGAGTATATTTGTTCAGTACTCTTTCCACCACTGGAGATATGTCACTTTGCTGGAAGCTAAACTGGCTTCATGCTACTGGCCCTGGGCTCAAGTTTTGACCTTATCAAAGTTTAGATTGGACACTTATAGAGTATTATTTGGTCTCACATTAAACTCTAACTTCTGTAAGTGGGAGACATTTTTCAACTACTCATGAACTGTTTGAAGCCATCAATATTTAGTGGAAGAACTCTGAATTCTTCCTGTAAATAGATTCAAGATTCAAGATTTTTATTTGTCACATACATGGCTATATAGAGAATATATGACCAGCAGTGAAATGTAAGTCAGGTCCACTCCATGGACAGTGCAATTATTAAAGAATACAAACACAAGAAAATTATATATAAATATAGATATGGAAAAAGTAAGATAAAAAAAAATAAGAATAAAATAAATTGTGCAGGACAGGAAAAAGCTGTCTAGTTTAACATTTAAATCTATTCATCAATCTATTCTTCGAAACACTTGTCCCATAGGGTCACGGGGATGCTGCAGCCTGTCCCAGAGTCTCGGCTCAAGGCTGACTCAGATAGGCCTCAAACCAGAGACCTTTGGGCAGCAGTGCTCATCTGAGCCCACATGATGAGACAGTTACACTCACACCTTTAATGTAACGAAGT
>NW_015633932.1:0-481 GCF_001515625.1 Sinocyclocheilus rhinocerous
ATACTTAGTGTAGGCTATATTGTCTAAAAACAAAACAATGCAACACTGCCCATTTTACTTACACTTTTATGCGTTATTTGTTCAGTGAAATTATCAACGTGGTCTGGTGATAGATGGGACCTGAGGCGATTAACAATAAAATTCCTGCACTTGAAAAAACGCGCTCGGCAGGAACTGAAGTCGCAGGCACGCAGAGATACGTCAAATATGAACATGGAATTGCTTGTTACAGGTATATCAATATGAAATGCATAATTTAAACACGTATTTGTTACTTTTATGCTGAATATACTATCGATAACTGAGCTCATCAAACATACTGTCAGAATCCTCTGTGAACTTCATTACTGGGCCGGTGTTCTGACAAATAATGCTAATTTACCTATCAGATTATGCTACCAACACTGTATTTATTGTATTTATCTGGTAGGTTTAGGGTTGGGGTAGGTGTACATGTATAATAAAGCCTCAAACCTTATTA
>NW_015633933.1:0-951 GCF_001515625.1 Sinocyclocheilus rhinocerous
CTTAACATCTAAATTAAACTTCAAGCAGTAGTTACAGGAAAAGTTCTTGTGTAAAAATGTTGTTCCTCTTGTTTTTGAATTCCCAACAGCACAAGATATCTTAAGACTCGGTTCATGCTGCACATACTTTGACAAGCCTCAAGTCAGTGATTGTAACTTTTGTAAAGAACATTAGTGGTGTTGTGTTATCTTTAATTCTCAGACTGATAAAAAAATTAAAAAAAAACCTTTGACATGATTAGACAAGGTGTGCGTGAAAACAAATGCCCAATGAATAGAAACAAACAATGAACTTTATACATGAAAGAACTGTAAACGCACAAGCCATCTGATATTCACTTGATGATATTTCTCAAAAGTCAAAAGGGTGTAAAAATGTGTTTCCAGTAAATAGAGAGAATCACTACATGCTTGTCATTTCTGAACATTTCATTTAAATCAGAGATACCAAATTCTTACTTCTCTAGAATTAGTATTAGAGTTTATTGAAATTCACTATTCTCAATGTCTAAATGACTTACTCCCAACACATATCCATATTCTACCTAATAAAGATTACACTGTTTCAAATATGAAAAGTTATGAATAAATTTGAAATGGTATTTCAATCCATATTGCATGAGAATATGGTGATCATCTCATTATGAGTGACTCATAACTTGAAACAAATATAACAGTAAATATCTGAACCCTTATATCAATACATGCTATTATGATTATCAGATAACAACAACCATTACACCGGGTCTCATCCACACATATGGGCCCTCATAATGGCCGGGTCTCACACATATGGGCCCTCATAATGGCCATCTGTGCATGACTTTGAATGCACAGAAAACAAGAGAGCAACAAAATCCTTTAAGAAATCAAAATTACTTTGCAAAGACATTTACATTTATAAAGGCATTTATAAGTTATTCATTATAAGGAATTGAAGAGGGTGTGTGT
>NW_015633934.1:0-610 GCF_001515625.1 Sinocyclocheilus rhinocerous
CTAAAAATAAAAGATGAAAACACAATATAAACTAAACCTTTTAAAGTATCACAGCTACTATATAAAATCTTTCAATTTCATTTGATAGAAATTCTAAATTCATGCTAAAAATAAAAAAAAAATACAATATAAAATGAGACCTCTTAAAATATTAACTATTGCATAAAATCTTTCAATATAATATTTGATAGAATTTCTAAATACATGCTAAAAATACAATATAAAACTATATAAAATCTTTCAATTTAATATTTGAAATAAATTCTGAATTCATGCAAAAAAAAAATTTTTTTAAATACAATATAAAATGAAACCGCTTAAAATATTACAACTACTATTCAAAATCTTATATTTTAATATTTCATAGAAATTCTAAATCAATGCTAAAAAATGAAAGATCATTAAAAAAATGCAATATAAAATGAAACATCAAAAAAATATTATGAAAACTACTATTTAAAATATTTTGTATTTTTTTTACGGTTCTGAATAAAACCATTGCCAACAACATAACAGTCAAAGTACGCAATACAACGTACTGCACAATAGCCAAAGTAATCCTTCCAAAACCACATATTGTTGACTCTTCATCTTTCAATAAATACACACA
>NW_015633935.1:0-1271 GCF_001515625.1 Sinocyclocheilus rhinocerous
GGACGTCTTTTCAACGGTCATTAAACGTCCAAATGTTTGCTGGGTCCTCTATTTAAAAAAGAAAGAAGTAGCACATCTTTACAATTTGTCATACTGATCGCACAGTGTACTTTAAACCCTTTTAAACTTGAGAACACAAAACAAGAAACTTTTAAAAACAATAGAAATTTATAAATTAACATTTATGTAACTGCCCAATTATTATTTAGTACATTTATTTTCTTTAGGTTTTTCATTTGTATTTATTTTTCAAATATGTGCACTTTATATTTTTGTTGTTGTTCTTATTCTTCATTTCCATATTTTGACTAGAAATATGCTTTATATTTGCCTTCTTGTTCTTGTTCACTGTATTTGACTGTGATTGGGGGAAAAGCATGCCATTGTGTTTCTATGATGAGAGAAACAAAGATAAAAAGATTATATAATAGTTGTATGTCTCTTATTGGATATTTGTTAACACGTACAGATCTTCAAATGAAATGAAAGTGAATGTTTAGAGTTTGCTGTAACTCTGTTTGTCACATTACAGCTCTTCTGTTTCTCATCAGGTTGATTCTGCTGCTGCTGCTGTGTTTTGTCAGTTACAGCGGTCAGTATCAGTTATAATAATAAATACATTTTTGAATTTCACTGAGTTATTCTAGTCAATTGTTTTTCTGTTGTGCCACTCAGTCAAGTGATTTGGTCAAATTCAGTCAAATTTAGTCAAATTGAGTTGACTAAATTAACTAGAATATTTATATTTTATGACGACCTTCATTACAGAGAATAGAAAGAAACAACATTTATTTTTCTGTGTATACTTTGTATTGAACTTTTTATTGTATTGAATAAATATTTACTGTGTTTATTTGCAGAAACCAGCACTATATCTGTGTCAGGAGAAAAGAGAGGAAACATCACACTCACATGTCAATATGAGGCTAATAAGATTTCTGTTATTAGTTTAATCAGTCGGTCAGAAAACGTAGATGTGTGTCAGGATGAAGAATGTAGTGTTCGAGTGTTTAAAGAAGGAAACTGTGACGTCGTCATCAAGAATCTGAGCTTCAGTGACGCTGGGAAATACTACTTGCATGTCTATTACAATAATGATCAGACAGAGCTGGAGCGACTAATCAGGACGTACCAACTTCATATTCATGGTAAAGTCAAAACTGATCAAACATCAGCATCTGCTTTTCTAAATGATTACATTTGGTTCCCCAATACTAAATAGCATCTGCTTTCTGGATTTTCTTTAGTAATTGTGTGATATTTCATGTAAC
>NW_015633936.1:0-894 GCF_001515625.1 Sinocyclocheilus rhinocerous
GTCGGTGCCTAAAAAGTATCAAACTCGATACCCAGCCCTACTTTTTACTGTACATTAATTTGCGGAAGGGCAGAGAGGAGATTTGTGGGTATTTTTATGTGATTTTTGTTTCTATGTGATGTCTCCCTGGTGGGACTTTTACAACTTGAGAGTGAAGTGAGCGTGTTAAATCAGCTGCAGTGTTTCCTTGCTATTAGGTGCTGGGTGGATGAGGAGCTTTTTTGTATTGTTTTCACATTGCAAACGCATCTAGCTAAATTATTATTGTCTCAGGTTGTGGAAACTCTGTAATTATACTGATCAAAAATTTGGAGGTCAGTATGATTTTTTATGTTTTGAAAGAAGGCTCTTATGTTCAGAAAGGCTGCATTAATGTAATCATTGTGACATATTATTATAATGTAACTTTTTTCTAATTTCATATGCTTTAATATATAATTTATTCCTGTGATGGCAAATATTTTCAGCAGCCATTGTCTCACGATCCTTCAAAAATCATTGTTGAAAACAATTGTAGTGCTTGTTTACTTTATTTGTTTGTTTTGGTTTCTTTGTTAGTTTGTTTGGTTTGATGCTTTTTTCATTTGATGAATTTACACTAAAAGAACAGCATTTATTTGAAATAAATCTTAGTTCATTCCTGTGATGGCAAAGCTTAATTTTCCATTACTGCAGTCTCCAGTGTCACATGATCCTTCAAAAATCATTGTTGAAAATAATTTGTTTGTTTGTTTTGATACTTAGTTTCTGGATTCTTTGATGAATGTAAGTTGAAAAGCAATAATAGCAATTAGCATTTATTTGAAAAATATTTTGTAACATTATAAATGGTTTTACTGTCACTTTTGATTCATTTAAAGGTGCAATAGGTGATTGTCTTCAGAAACATTTTTT
>NW_015633937.1:0-546 GCF_001515625.1 Sinocyclocheilus rhinocerous
TCTACTAAATAGATATTTTCTTTGTACGCACACAGATTAGCAACATCTCTGAGTATTTGAAAGCATCTTTAAAAAAGCATTTGTGGTTGGTCTGACATGAATAAACTGTTGACAACTCTTTCATTGCCTTTAATGGTGCTCTTGTTCACTTACCCTTGGCCTGTCCGACATTGACTAACCCACATGACACTAACTGTGTTAACCAGCTGCATGACTGCAGTTTTCATGACTATTGACATAATGTAGGTCTATATATAGTAGGGGAAAATGCACATTGTATGATTTCTTCATCTTTTATGAATGCTGCTTGTCAGACTGTATGAACTGATCCAGCTAACCACAAATATGTTCTAATAACTTTTTGTTAATGTTCCAATTGAGTTATGAAAAAGTTATTTCCAAATGTTCTCCGAACGTTCAAAATGTCAATTTTAAAATGTTTTTTTCTTGGTTATAAGAATGTTAAGGGAACATTTCATTGTATAAATGTTCTCTAAACGCTCAAAATGTCTAGTTTTATTAGTTTGCAAACATTGTTACTTTTGA
>NW_015633939.1:0-1130 GCF_001515625.1 Sinocyclocheilus rhinocerous
ATTTGAGTAAATGAAAACACAATACTTACATTTCAATGTGAATTCTCCCACAGAAGTCTCACCCGCCGTGTTCTTTGAGTATAAATTCCATCGTCAACTGCGCGCAAGTGATTCTGGGATATGGTGGGGTGCGAAGTATCCAACAGATGTACACTTAATTTTCCTGGGAAACGGAGGGTGCATTTGAAGTCGCTTTCGAAATACATCAGCCTTCGTCGTGCCACGGTGACGCAATCGGCCTTGGAATGAGGTCTTAGGAGGGTGCATTCTGAATTGGGACAGCTTACGTCATGACGCTGTGACGCAATCACACTTCAAATGCGCACTTCGGAGTCTGCACACTTCAGTTTGGGACAGCCTTGGTCGGGCCGCTGTGATACAATCGCACTTCAAATGCGCACTCTGGAGTCCGTGCACTTCACTTTGGGACACAGTTTATGATTCATCCCACCTGGCTCACTTGCTCACGCTCCACAATCACCACACCCGTCTGCGATTACCCTCATCATAACTGCTCTATAAAAGCCAGTACCACACATCCTGTTTTTGTCTAGTCTCGTTGATGCTTGGGACTATAGTTGATCACTATGTGTCAACTCATCTGGCTCCTTACCTTGGATACTTACCTGCCGTTGTCTGTCTTCAGTCTGCTCCTTCTGTGGATGATCACCACCAACATGCTATGCAGGGTAGTGTACACATTAGGACACAGGAATTTTCACACCAGTTCTAACTTTCTTCATAAGATTTTTTTATTAAGATTCTCCAGTGCCTGTTTTAACTGCCATATGTTGTTTTGTTCAGTAATATTAGGCAGTCTTTTTCTACTTAGAAAAAAATGTACTGATCTTTACCAGCATTTGCAGTTCACAAGCCTAGTTATTCTACGTTGTCCATCAGTCTCTGGAAGGTTGAAGGTCATCCATGTACAGTAGATGCATAAGCTTCTGGAGATCAATCTTAATCCAAACGCCAAATGGAAAGATTCTAATCGAATAATAGCCACCCTGCTCGAAGTTTCTCGTGTGAATATATTGCAATATCATATTGATATAAACAAACCTTAGTTTAAGCAAAATGGACAAAAATTTGGACACTTGAAAGTAGGTTCAAAGTAAACCCTAAACCAG
>NW_015633939.1:1293-1607 GCF_001515625.1 Sinocyclocheilus rhinocerous
GATGCCTCAAAAAACGTATACAATTTAAATTGTTTGAAAAGGCAAATTTCTAAATATAGTTGTGGTTTTGAGTGTTATATTATGTCATTAGTGGTATACACCTATTTACTGCAAAGTATGATCCTGTCTTTACTGCAAAAAATGGTATGAGCTATCTACTTAAAAAAAATTGTTACAATATTAAACGTAATATTTGAGTAATTAAGGCTTTTTTTTTATTTTATTTTATTTTTTTTTTATGGAATCTACCTGAATAAATCATGTCAAATCTCCTAAATTATTTAATCTGACGCAATGTGTCAAGTTGATTCTCA
>NW_015633939.1:2121-2394 GCF_001515625.1 Sinocyclocheilus rhinocerous
CAGAAATAGTCTTAACGGCCTCTTTTACTGAACGGAAGAGGTGCTTTTAATATAACGTCAGTGAGTGTCTTATGTCATATTTACATAAGATTTTACAATATATTGAGGTGTTAAGAGGGTTATTAACATATTTACATGTTAATTCGTTATCTTTTTCGCGGATAAATTGAATGTATGTAATGCATAACATTCGTTATGCAATAAAGACTAGCCTAATTATTTTTATGCTGATGAAGTGATAATTATTAAAAGTAATGTTTTGCATGTTCTATT
>NW_015633940.1:0-2400 GCF_001515625.1 Sinocyclocheilus rhinocerous
CATGTGTCAAAGTCAATGTACTTTGACACCAACAGTTGCAAGGCTTACTAGCAGATCCTGTGATGAAATGTTGGTGTCTTGGGGACTTATTTTTGCATCATAAAGTCTGTGCTTTATTCTAATTTGATAGATTAGAAAGTATGATTAATATAGGGGTGTAGGTACTTTTTTATTTATTTATTTTATTATTATTATTTTTTAATTTTGAAAATTGCTAAAAAAAAACGTATTTTATCTTTCATTTGTTAGAGTGCATCAGCTTGATTAATAGGCACTGCTTTAAAGAGGATCCAATGTTTGCTTGTCCAAATATGTCTAAAAAGCCAAAAATGTTCATAGGTGAATTTTAAATTTACAGTCAGGACCAATGTTCCCCTAATTCCCCATTTGGACAAAACCTTTGACCAAAAACACACAGTATAATATAGTCATCTTCATATGGATTTAAATAGCATATAAATTCATTATTATAAAACTATTACATATTAATAATAACAAATCATGTTTTAAGATTATAATAGTTTTAAAAATAAAATGTCTATTTGTCTCAACATAAAACTCAACTTAACTTGTCACAACAACAAAGAAAAATAACAATGCTGTTGTCCTTATCTCATGAAGGTGTATTCAGTTCCAAAAAAATAAAATAAAAAATTATTTTGCTCTGACACAAGAAATTGGTTGCTGTTGCTACATTTTGCTGAATATGTCTTGCATTTGTCTGAATTTCACAATCTGCATTGCCATCTAAATGCACCGCTCATGACAACACTCTGAATTTTGCATGGGAAAAAAAAGAAAGAAAAAAAACATGTGAAGAGCTACGGCCATCAGAAAGATTGAACATTAACCAAGGCTTTACAGAATCCACTTAAAACTAGATCCAATGATAACAAAAACTTTTAGAATCTTTCGAATTGCGACATTGTGCTCTTGCACAGAGAAATGTTTGTGAAAGTGTGTTTGGACTACATAAAACTCTTCTTTCCCCTTTGAAATAAAGCAAGCCAATAAAAGATAAAAATGAAAGACGAAAATCTAATTTACGTTTCCAAATTGGATTAATTTTTTTCCTGTTTTATTTTGAGTGACGTGTGTGGAGTGTTTTTACTGAAGCACCTGCCAGGCTGTCAAACGATGGCAAATTAATGACAAAGATGGACTTACTTGTTCGCTCACTCTTTTTTGTTTTGCTTTATTGTAATTTGTTTTCCTTATCATGTCACAGTGCATTTCAGCACTCCTCAACAGCTCCTATTCATCTATTTGATTTCTATTTATTTGGAGGAAATAACAAATCTGTCCTATCGAGCCAGTGCAGGCCATCATACAGCAGAATAGGTGGGAGGAGCAGCCAGGTGTTATCTCTGTTGTGACTGAGGAAATGAGGTGTGATAAAAAGAGGATGCCAACCTCACTATCCATAATTTATCAGCTTTTTCATTTATCGGTTATTTATATCTTCACAAAAATGCATGTGATCTACTGGAGTGCCCCAAGGCAGAGGTTAAATTGGCAAAAACCCAACCTGGTCACTAAATTGTGAGAAAAGGAGAAAATGGATTTTCTTCAAGAGATTCAGTGTTTTCATCTGCCATGAGAGTACAGTGGCGTAGGTGATGTATGTGACTTGGTGAATAGCACAATAAAACAGACTCATGACTGTATAACAGAGGACTTTATATGCTGTGCTGTCTCTGCTGTGCTGGTCCGCTGAGTAAAATGGCCTCATTAGATGGACAGTCTATAGCAGGAATGATCAGTTGTTCAAGCTGTGATGAGAAGGGCCTGACACACACAGGCTGACTCAGAGACTTGAAGGTGAACAGGAGTGATTTTTACTCGAATTGGGCTTAAACAAGCAGAACTTTTGATTTATAAGCAGACGTGCATCACCTCATTGGAGTTATGATGTATTAATAAAACAAAAAGCTATTCCCAACAGCAACAATACTAATGAAACTTTAAAGTAATATCCAGTAGCACTGAATTCATTCATAAAATTAGCATTTCAAAGTTTTCCCACAGTATATGACTACATTACAGATGCATAAGGCCTTATTAGAGTCTTTTGTCTTCTACTTTTGTGGTATATGATGCATTTCCAGTCATAAACTTCCTACTCGCCCTTATTTAATTCAGTAGTTGATTCAATGCCAGAACAATTTTGTTCAAGCCCTGCAGCTCTACAATGATCCTGCATTAACACAATTTTCTAAATGTAACTTGGTTTTTCCCCTTTCTGCCAGTTTGATTAAACCTAAGATCCCAGTCTGAGTCATTGTGACCTGCTATAGCTGATACACTTCACAGTTGGTATGAGATTGGTATGGACAGCTTTTGTCTTGTGATATTTCTGAAAAGGCTTTTTTATAAAAAAAAGAAAATGGCACCACTTGA
>NW_015633941.1:0-588 GCF_001515625.1 Sinocyclocheilus rhinocerous
CTATTCTGACGATGTCTTTCATACTTTTCTGGACCTTGACAGTTTTATTTATTTGACAGTCAATAGGACAGTCACAAGCCTCCCGGTTTTCATCCTAAATATCTTAAATTGTGTTTCGAAGACGAACAAAGCTTTTACGGGTTTGGAACGACATGGCGGTAAGTGATTAATGACAACATTTTCATTTTGGGGTGGAGTATCCCTTTAAATGACAACATTTTCATTTTGGGGTGGAGTATTCCTTTAAGTACAGCCATTGCAACTGCTTTGAAAATGATTTTGCATGGGAAAGTTTGAACTGTCACATATAGACATCAAAACTCAGCCTACCAAACTCAGTAATGGTGACAATCAACAAAACAAAAGACTCATGCCGCAGTGCATGCTGCCAAACTCAACAATAGCACCCAGCATGTATTACGGCATGGATGTGTGCACGCAAACTGACTTCATACATCCACAAAAAATGACTGCCTCTGCAGATTAAGTCACTGAGCAAAAATGATGAAAAAAAGAGAAGCTAGTTTTGAGAAAAGATCGTGCAGCGCATGTTTAACAGTTAAACCCAGTCCACTCAATGTGATAAAA
>NW_015633942.1:0-619 GCF_001515625.1 Sinocyclocheilus rhinocerous
CAATTTAAAATTACATTTTTCTCTTTTAATACATTTTAAGATGTTACTGTGATACTGTGATATTAAATATTGTGATATTTTAAGATGTAGTCCTGTGATGGAAAGCTGCATTTTCAGCATCATTCCTCCAGTCTTCAGTGTCACATGATCCTTCAGAAATCATTCTAATATGCTGATTTGCTGCTCAAGATACATTTCTTAGTATTCTTATCAATGTTAAAATTTGCTGCTCAAGATACATTTCTTATTATTCTTATCAATGTTAAAAACAGTTGAGCTGCTTAATATTTTTATGGAAACGAATATATTTTTCAGGATTCTTTGATGAATAGAAAACTTGAAATAGAAATATTTTTGTTAATTTATAAATGCTTTTACTGTTACTTTTTTAAAAATCAATTTAATGCACACTTGCTGGAAAAAAAGTCTTCCTTTCTTTCTTTAAAAAATTAATTAATTAATTAATTAAAATAAACTTTTGTAGTGCATAACCAACTTTTCGGCATCAAAACAAAAATCTGTATTTTCGTTCTGAATGAATCAATTAATGTCCAAAAAAACGATAAGTTAGACATGTAAAATATTAACACCTTGGAGCATGATGTAAACAAAATATATG
>NW_015633943.1:0-541 GCF_001515625.1 Sinocyclocheilus rhinocerous
ATTGCAAACAAACATTTTCATGTTTTCATAATTCATGTATAACAAGCTGGTTTGGCTGTCCACCCGGGATCTGCGCCTAGCGGGAGTCCCCGCTATATTGATCCGTTCCCAATACAGGGGCAGATCAACCAAGTCACCTACCTTCTGCAACTTCCACCCAGGTACAAAATTCACCCCTCATTCCACGTCTCACTCCTCAAACCTTGTTCTTCCTCCTCCTCAAGATCCACCGAGCCGGAAGCACCCCCTCCTCCTGAGGTTCTGGACCAGCCCTCGGTGTACCAGGTGAAGGAAATCTTAAATTTGTGGCGACAGGGCGGCTGGTTGCAATATCTAATCGACTGGGAAGGATACGGACCGGAGGAGAGGTCTTGGGTGGCCCGTGACGATATACTGGATCCATTGCTGCTCGAAGAATTCCAGCGCAACCATCCAAACCGTCCCGCACCCTGAAGTCGCGGTCGCCCTCGTTGCCGCAGCCGCCGCATTGGAGCCACCCCTGGAGGAGGGGGTAATGTCAGGAAATCATCGCAATCACTCA
>NW_015633944.1:0-640 GCF_001515625.1 Sinocyclocheilus rhinocerous
CACATAAAATGGGAATTTAAAATGGGATATAAAATGGGACAAAAATTGTCGTCCGATTGTTTGAAAACAAAAAATAAATAACAACAATAATAATAATCATTATTATTATTTTATTTTATTTTATTTTCATAAATGTTTGAGGTGACTATGCCATAAGCCACACCTGAAAATAAACCACATAAACACAATAAACATGTAGGATGCCAATGGTGTGCAATAATGTAAAAGATTACTATGGTGTTATCATAGTACATGAACAAAAACATGATATCAGATACTTTGCAATGCACTGTACCACTGGACTGTATGATTACTGTTCATATACCATGGTATTTTCAAAGAAAAGTGTTCAGTGTTGGGGAAAGTTACTTTTAAAAGTAATGTGTTACAATAATGAGTTACTCCCTAAAAAATTTACTAATTGCATTACTTAGTTACATTTTATGGAAATTAATAAATTTACATTTAGTCATTTAGCAGACGCTTTTATCCAAAGCGTCTTACAAATGAGGACAATGGAAGATATCAAAATCAACAAAAGAGCAATGATATGCAAGTGCTATAACAAGTCTCAGTTAGCTTAACGCAGTACACGTAGCAAGGTTTTTTTTTAAATTATATAATAAATAAAAAGAAAACA
>NW_015633944.1:756-858 GCF_001515625.1 Sinocyclocheilus rhinocerous
ACAAATAGATAGAATACAAAAAGATTAGAAAGATTAGAATTAGTTTTTTTTTATAATGAAAACAAGCAGTAAATGAATAGAGTGCAAGTCTAAAAGGGACAA
>NW_015633945.1:0-552 GCF_001515625.1 Sinocyclocheilus rhinocerous
GGCAGTGTTGCATCGTCACTAAAGTTTATGAATTGCATTTCTTTTGAATTCTTGCCAGTGTTTAAACCATTCAGTACTCGCGCTCTCTCCTGGAGACTGTGCGCTCATGCACACTCGAAGCGCACACACATAACGCCAGGTTCATACATTCTCCGTTTGCAGTGCTTTTTTTTTTTTTTCACTTTCATGTTAACGGATCTTAAAGCGTGCACACGGTAGCGGTCCGGAAGTGCGTTCCATGAGCGGTGCGTCTGCAGCAGTACAGAGATCATTTCTGCTGCACACGCTGAATTAAAGTGACATTTAAAGCGCATTGTTTGCTGTAAATATGAAAACGAAAATGTAGTAATTACACCATAAATGCATATAATTAAAGTTTGCTGTGTTTCACAGTCAACACATATGGCTTGTTGGCTAGGTTTAAAGGAACGGAGCACTTTTAGATGAACAAGGCAATAATAGATGGCACTCATGGAGGTAGAAAAACAAAGTTCTTTATGAACCAGCATTGCTTGTAATAAAGATTTAAATGCAAAAGAAAAGGCAGTAGAG
>NW_015633946.1:0-536 GCF_001515625.1 Sinocyclocheilus rhinocerous
CTGCACCAGCTTCCATTTGTCATCTGACAATTGTGTCACTTGTGCATTTATTATGCATCCTATCCTTCTCTTGAGCAATATTGTACATGACTGCACATGCTGTACTTCCACAAAATACTTTTTTGTTTTCCTCATCAACAAGATCCCCTACTTTCACTTCTTCAAAACTCTTTTAGTTTTGGAAAAATAGATTCCAGAAGCAAACTCTAAGCTTTGGCCCTCTACATGATCTGATATTCTTTTATCTCAATAAAATAATTAAGTGATCATTTTAAATCATTCCTCACTTTGAAGTGTTCAAGAAGTTTCTCCTCTTTTTTTCAAACCAAACATGTTTATTTGTAGTTTTAATAGGTGAATATTTTGTAGGGTTTCATGTACTCAACATCACTTCTTTTATAAAAAACTACAGATTAAAGCTTTTAGAAAAACTTGACTTTTTTTATTATTGATCAAAAACAGAACAAGCGACACAATCACGAAATTACAATACAAAATTAAAGCTGCAAGCAGCGATGAAAGGGCCTTCGCACCCG
>NW_015633947.1:0-503 GCF_001515625.1 Sinocyclocheilus rhinocerous
TGACTAGAGCGGCCGTGATCAGCTCCGGTTCCGTGTCGAGCCGTAACGTGCCACAGACTTGTGCAGTGTAAATGGCAGAGCGGCGAGCAAGGGAAGGCGATCATTCATTCCTCTGTACTACTAGTTTTACCGCGAATAAACATGACTGAACATCTCACGCCTCATGTAATTGCTCAATCAGCGTTTCAACCGCGGAAAGACATCAACAAAACGGCGTGGAAATGTCACGTAGCATTTAATTTACCTCAGCAAGTCATCAGTGTCCACAGCTCGTTAGTTCACTAGAGAAATTAGCAGCATTTCGCGAAATATTACACCATATAGGCTACTCGTTATATTTTACTAAACCTGTTAGTCTTAATAATTTATTGTATGTTTAAATTAATCTGTTACGAAACATTATGACAGCCAGTGTGTAATTGAATATATTTGAACAAATAGCCTAGAATTTTTTTTTGTTGATCATCTATTTAAAAATAAATAGTAATTAAATTTAAGTTTGG
>NW_015633947.1:750-860 GCF_001515625.1 Sinocyclocheilus rhinocerous
GACGTTAAAACCGAGGTACGTACCGAACCGTCATATTTGTGTACCGTTACACCCCTACTCTCAAACAAAATCAGTTCCATTAAAATTAGGATCTGTAGAGAAACTTGTTT
>NW_015633948.1:0-575 GCF_001515625.1 Sinocyclocheilus rhinocerous
TTATTTTTTTTCGCAGGGATCCATTTGCTTATCTCTTCTGTAGCTTTTGGCAGTCTTTAAAAATATACCTTAGATTTCTTGTCAAATCTGTTTGTACAGTAAATCACAAAGCTCTTTCCTGTTTTAGATGTGTTTTGTGTGTTCTGTCGCAGCATTCACGCTGAAAACCAATGGTGCCATTCAGTCATTTTGCCACTCGGTGGGCAGAACCACACTCACTCCAGCTGACGCTGACGTCACGTGCATAACCCTCTACTGAATAAAGAAGAAAGAAACATGCATTCACACAACTCAATGAGGTGGCAGTAAAAAAAAAAAATATATATTTACAACATGAGATTATAAATAAATGGTGAACAGAAATTACAAATAGTAAGAGAATAAATTATAAAAACAATTCTAAACTTTTAAACAAGGGGTATTCAATTAAAGTTCCAAGAGGTCCCGTCTCTAATTATCGATTATTGTAATTCCCTTCTCTTTGGTCTTACTCGTAAATCCCTTTATAAGCTTCAACTTGTTCAAAACTCAGCAGCCCGTATTATCACCAAAACCCCTTCTTTTCACCACATCAC
>NW_015633949.1:0-21985 GCF_001515625.1 Sinocyclocheilus rhinocerous
TTAAGGGGGTCTGAATACTTTCCGTACCCACTGTATATATAGGGAGAACTGGTTTGATACAATGAAGAAGCTGTATTAAAAAATGAAATTATTCAAAAGTAGTTTGGCATAATCATTCCTTTGGAAAAAAAATTATCAAACATAATCAGCACACTTCAGGTTCACTCTGTGCATTAGTAGTGAGGATTTTTCAATAAATCTTTCTGCAGGTTACATCATTATGCCAGAAGGTGGAAACAAGTAACTATATTTATGAGTAAGTCATGAATCTTATTTTCAGTCAATATGTTCAAAAGCGCATTCTCATTCAGGAGCACAAAAGAAGTGACTTAGTGGATTTGGAACAGCATACTAGCATACTACTCTTACTACGTTTACCATATATTTCTATGGCAGAGATAATAAGAGTAGTATGCTGTTTGTGAATTCATTGACATTGTCTTTATGAACAAATCATTGAATCATTCACTTGGTTCAACAATTCTGATTCATTCAGGACGTAAATGATGCTGTTGTGTGTTGCTCAAAGTCGAGCAACCATTGAGTATTGCATCTAAAATGTAAGTTATTTAATTTTTTTATACTAAACTGTTGTGTAAAAGCTGTCACACATGGTTGTGATTTGGTGGTAGGAACAAGACCCACGAAACGGAAAATGATCAAGGTGAAAGCACTTACATTAAACAATTAAAGGGATAGTTCACCCAAACAAGAAAATTCTGTCATCATTTACTCATCCTCCACTTGTTCCAAGCCTGTATGAGTTTCTTTCTTCTGTTGAGCACATAATATGGAAGTCAATGGCTACCGTCAACTGTTTGATTAACAACATTCTTCAAAATACCTTCTTCTGTGTTCAACAGAAGAAAAAAACCCACACAGGGTTAGTAAATGATTTTTAATTTTTCAGAATTTAAATTTTTGGGTGAACTATCCCTTTAACATAGCTATTCAATACTATTAATAGCAGCTGATGTACATTTGAATTAGCATTATTTTTCATAAAGCATATAGAATAGAATATATATAGAAAGCATACCTATAGACCTCAGTATTTGATACGACCTTGGCGAAAGGTGAGGTTTCTATAACAGATTTATATCTGCTGTGCTGCCTAGATGAGAATTGATAGTTTACAAAGTCGCACGGAAGTATATAAATCTCGCATCCAGCTCTGAAGTGTTCACTGCAGCTTCCCATTCCAGTCGTCACGCTCACCACTGACCCACTTGTCTGCTCTTTGATGATAGATTTATAGGGATGAGTTGGCAGGGGACATCAGGCGTCTGTCATATCAGCTCAGTGTCTGACTCAGATCTGTTTTCATTAAATGGCTCTAATCTCTGCAGCCCATGAAGCAGCTGTGAGTTCTGGCTCTGCTCCATACCAGCTCCACCTTGTGCCACCGGGCCATGGCACTGCCTCCCCCTGAAAGTCCCTACTGTCAGACCAAATGCAGGACAGTGAGAGGGAGTGTGAGAGAGATTGGCTATATGTTAAACTGAATATAAAGTGTATAGTGGGAGGGAGAGAGATGGATAGAGTGAGAAAAAGAGGGAGAGAGTGGGGGCGTAATGCACCGTTTTCTTTTTAAGGGGCACCACTGGCGCTCCTACTCACTTAGTCTTCTATATAAGATCAGACATGAGCAAAGGAAAAATGCTTTATAAAAGATTAGTTGATATTTACACAAATAGTAGTGTACTGGTAAATATGTAATGTAATTGTTTACTTTTTATGTATTTATTTTTGGAAGTGGCATTCAAAATACAATTGACTATGTGTAGTAGAAGTGTCTATTTACATAAATTAATATTAACTATATATTTATATACATACATACATACAGTATGTATAGAAAATATAATTTAAAAAAAAAAGATTAGTATGTATTTACACAAATATTAGTGTAGTGGTAAATATTTAAAAAAAAATCTAAAATCCTATTATTTATTCATTTATTTTTGGAAGTTTCATTCAAAAGTGTACAAAAACAAAGCCCTTTTTATGCATTGCTTTATGAATGATTTGTTCTGTGTTAATGCTTATCCTAAAAACAGTCATGTTTATAAAGCATTTCATGCTTATTTCAAGTTTTTTTCTAATTAATTTAAATTCATATGTCATTATTCATATATGAATGTGGTGAAGTCTAAGTATAGTCAATCCATTTCCATCAGTTTGACTCATTTGGGCTGATTTTTAGACAGGTTTTGCACATATCATAAATAAAAAAGAGATATTACGTCCTTCAGATACTTTATGCACTGGTGTTATTTTAGAATAATAGCTTTACACACTATTTGAGTTTGTGTTTTGCAATATTTGCTTTATTTCGGTTTGTATTTTCTCTCCTCTGACAAAGCGAAATTGTATGTATATATAATATTGCTAATGCATTGAGAATGTGGAGCTTTGTTACCATATCAATAAAGCTACTTCAGTCTAGAGAGAGAGAAATAGAAATGAAGCGAGTGAGAAGTAAAAAGACAGAGTGAGAGAGATATAGAAAGAGTAATATGAAGAGCGAGATGAGGGAGTCCATTACTCATCATCAGGCCTGCAGCCTCTCTTTTGTAGCATGTTATTGTTGTGAGGGATTTGAAGTTTGTCCAGGGCGGCTGAGGCAGTGTTTTTAGATGTTGAGAGTGCAGCGCTGTACTTTAGAAGCTTTTCAGGTGTGAGTGTGTTTGTGTCCGTGCGTATGTGTGTGTATGTGGGGGTTTTTTTTGTGGTGATTTGGCCTTGGCAGGTCAGCTATCAGCTCTCTGCAGCCCTCTCAGCTCCCTTTGATTTATTCTTTTGCGAGGGCTCTCCCCCTCTCTCGCCTCGCTCTGCCCTGGACTCCCAGAGGTCACCTTTTGGAAGATTTCAGCCTCAATTTTCTGCACCCTTTAAAATGCACATCTAGGCATGTTCACTGAGCCACAGAGGGTGAATTGCTCAGTGAGACGAAATTTAGACAAGAAGAAAGAAGTGCAAAAGCGAGAAAGAGAAATGGGACATCTGTTCATTATTCAATCCATTTTACAAAAAGAAACTCTTAGGCTCTTGATTAATGGAAAGCAATGGGAAACGGATACAATAAAGACTGATGAGCTCTACGTGTTTGTATAAATCTGAATACTGAAGACTGAATGTTTTGTAAGTGGCAGTTAGAGACAGAATTTTTTGAATGAGGTTTTATTTATTTTAAAGTTACGTTGCAAGCAGAAATGAGGTTAATTTAGTTTGGTACAATAAATGCTGCATTATACAAACAAACAGAATGAAACCTATAGAGAATAGGAAATAGAAGTAAAAACTTTTCAATTTTGTGTAAAATGAAAAAAGGAGGTATGATTCTACATTATAGGTCACAATTTATTTTTGCAATGTCTCACTCAAATTACTATGCTGATATTATAGTTCAAAGTTTGAGTCGGTAAGACTTTAATTAATGTTTTTGAAAGAGTCTTATGCAATTTATTCAATTAAAAATACAACAAAAACTGTGATGTTGTGAAATATTATTACCATTTAAAATAGCTTTCTATTTTAATATAATTTAAAATTCCTGTGATGGCAAAGCTGGATTTTCAGCAGTCATTAGTCCAGTCTTCAGTGTCACATGATCTTTCAGAAATCATTCTAATATGCTGATTAAGTGCTCAAGAAACATTATCTTATTATCATATTATCTGTTGAAAACAGTTGTGCTGCTTCATATTTTTGAGGAAACTGAGAGAACGTTTTCTCTTTGCTGAATGGAAAGTTCAAAAGAACACTTATTTCAAATAATAATAATAATAATAATAATTGTTTTGTAACAATGTAA
Organism: Sinocyclocheilus rhinocerous; assembly: GCF_001515625.1. Lineage (NCBI taxonomy): Eukaryota > Metazoa > Chordata > Actinopteri > Cypriniformes > Cyprinidae > Sinocyclocheilus > Sinocyclocheilus rhinocerous. The sequence continues at coordinate 3,818 of NW_015633949.1, forward strand.
AGGCATCTATTTTCACGATTTAATGCATCCTTGCTGAATAAAAGTATTAATTTAATTGAAAAAAAAAAGAATGTTATTGTGTAATATACGCCATATAGAAGATGTACATTAAGATACGGTTTTCCTTAATGCAAGGTTTTGGTCTGTGGTGGGTTTGTTGATTGATTGTTTTATGAATTACTTTTTGGGGGATGGTTGTTGAATTTACACAGCTTGCCGACTGCTTTTCTGCAGATTGTCATGCCAGATTGGTACCTTGTTCTGTAGGATCAATCAGGAGATTCGATTTTGTTTCTCTGAAGAGTATCACAACAGTCCCACCTGGTTTTTTTTTTTATTGCATGCCACTCCTTTCATCAATGTGTCTATTGGTCCTTCCTATTATCATCAAGAAGTCCAGAACAAACATTCAGCACTCAATGTGAGCTTTATCTACAGCTGATGTTTACTATTGTTAGGCCTAGACAAGTTTGTGTACTTTTTCACTTCTTCTGCAATGAATGAAGCTAGGAGTAGTAGAGTCTTATTGGTAACGAAAAGCAAAATCAAAATTAAGTTTTTATTTAACCAACATTTACTCACAACTTATTAAGATTTAATTGTAATGAGGGTGAAAATAATAATAAAATAAACAAGGGGCAGAATAGAAGTTAAACAGATGCTGTTCAGACATAACAATTGCTACCACGCGTAACAGCTAGCTAGTGACTGGCCACTTGAATCAAATGAAATGACAGATAGCCTATGAAGCTTTTCTGAACACATTTGGTAAGAAGAACAGATGACAGTGCTCTAGCTAGTGTCATTATTATAAATCAACCCAGTCTCATAAAAATACGTACCTCTGGGTACTTTTCTGCAACACTGTTTTATAAATATTCCCTTTTCGCTCAGGCAGACAAACCTAATGGAGAAAGAGAATCAATATTTCCGTGAAATGTCAGCTTTGACTTGTCTTTGTGAGATGCTCTGACTATTTGTCTTGTAGATTGCATAAACAAAAGATGAGTGACTGATGTGTGTTGCATGTTCAATATGGATTTTAATGGTTTCTTAATGGAAACAAGAAGTATCTTTAATTGATATGTTGGGAATAATGCAAGCAGCACATTTCAGTGGATTTTCTTTGTGCCTTTTGAAAGTGACTGTCAGAATGTGCTTGGTTTTTGACAATTGTTCTTGACATGAAGCTGAAAAATACTGTAATATTGAGATTGTTTTGTTTCATTCCCTTATTTCATGGCGAAATGATGGGCAGCACAGGCGTGAACAGAAGGAAAAAGATGCCTACGATGAAGCTCTGTCCTTGTTTTTATATCAGCTTAACCCAGATCACTCTGTGGTTGTTTTGAATAAATGAAGCAACTGGAGCAAAACGATAAGAGGATGATTAATCTTCAGGGAAACTTTAGAGGGAAAATATTTTTAAATGAAAGAAAAATTGCTGCGTGAAGTACTTTTCTTGCTGAGTAATGTATCCGGAGACAACTTCAGCAGCGGAATCGGAAATTTCCTCCATCTCTAATTGAAAAGATCTACAGCTCTGCTCAGTACTGTATCCAAATGAACTCTGCCTTCATCTTTCTGTTTCTAAAATCATTATTCAACTTCCATAATAGACCACCCATCCTTTACACACCCTTTATTTATACAAATTTTTTTCCCCATAACCCTACCCTTGTTTTCATGTTGTCAAGATTTGCCTTCCTCTGCAATTTCCCTGCCGTTATGCAGCCGTGTTGCATAAAACCAATTTCTGGTGCGGCGTGCGAGGGGATTGTAGTGATAATGAAAAAGAGACTGGCTGAGGTGAATGTTAAAACGAGATAAGCGCAGACATGGAGAGTGTGTGAATGCCCTGTCGGTAGGTGCCCCCCGGCCCCCGACAACTCTTTGTTCCTCCCACATGTTGAGAACAACAGCAGGGTAATTGGATGCTGATAAAGTCTGTGACATAAGTGTGATGCACATATTACAAGCATGTGGACACCCGTAGTGGCAGGGCTGAATGGTCAGTACAATAATAGCCTGTTATGGCTTATATATAGTCTGTTTTCTTTTTTCATAGCAAAGAAATGCATTAGGCGACGGCATATGTGTTACCAAGCTGTATTGCACATTTGCATTTGAATTTGATGCAGGTTGGGTTATTGCAGAGGTAGTATCTAGAGGGAAATATTATTGCATAGTGGTTGCGTTTTCATACCTTGGGAGACTTAAAGTCGGCATGACATGAAAATTATTAGGTTATTGATCTCACTGTGAACAGTTACTTCATGCATACATATTTTTTATGACCTTGTAATTTGTAGTTCTGTCTCAAAATGTTTGATTTTTTGATAATCCATTACACTCGGATGTACATCACAATATGGAAGAAAGAATCTCTTGCTACTTCTATTTCATCACAACTTTTTTTGTGTGTGTTACGTTTGAAAATCAGCTTTGTCTCAGTTGTTTCTCCTAAATTTCTCAGGATATGTAAAGATGGTGTGAATATCATTGGTCAGATGAATTTGATAAGGAAGGTTTGCTATCCCTGGATTTTGATATTAAACTTGACTTTTGATGTTGAATTTGATGTTAAAACTCTTCTCACTATTAACTAGTTGCTTATTAATATGCATATTACATATAGTGCATGCATATAGTGAGAATTGGTCCCCAAACTAAAGTGTGATCTAATAAGTTAACTTAAGATATTACTTAAATATGATTAGCACAATGATTTTTTTAATTTTTCAATTTTGATAGTAAAAACTCGTTGGAAATCTATATCTAGGTATTTTATAAATCTAAGTATAATTGCAATTATTTTATTTAATTGACAGCCATAGTTTTGAACCTTTAAACGAATAGTCGCATAAAGTATATTGGTAATCAAATTGGTGATTCTCAAAATGTCTTTTTTTATGTTCCACGGAAGAAAATAATTGTGTAGGTTAACAAAATAATCTATAAATATATTATTTAATTTGGAATAAACATTGTCTTTGTAAAATCACTTTCACTCTTTTTGACACGGTATAAATGTGGAGAAGATGCATTTGAGATTACTGGGGTCTTTTATTATAAGAAACAAGAGATTTACACAAGTCTCATTTGCTCTCTATTAAATCCTGTTTCTGTCTAGGAGAAAAAATTGAGACATTAAAGAGATGTCATTTGCAACATTTTTTTTTCCTACAGGTAATGAGAGCGTTTCTGGGCTCTTGGGTTCTGTGCTCAGTCTGTCCTTACATCTTGTGAAGAATATCAGTATTCACAGGGCCTATTCATGGTGGATTATTCAGGTGCTCAAATAGAATGGAAAATAATGAGTGTCGTCTTTGTACGCCTTGACAAAAGTCTCAGGCTGTCAGTGAGTGTTAATCTCAGGGTTCCTCTTTATCTCGTCACCGGCTTCAGGTCTGCAGCGATACGGCGCTTCAGCGAGGAAGGTCATGCAAATGACACGTGGAGGACGTGTCTGATCATTTGCAGCACAATGGTCCACATGCCGTCTTCCTTGGGTAATGTGCAAGGGGAGAGGTGAGCAAGATAAGGGCCGTCAGAGCTGGAGTCCATCTGCGAATTTTCGCACGGCTGTCAGATGGATTGCCTAGGTATGGCCCCTCCAGATGGCACAGATGGGTCTCTTCATCTCTCCTCTTCTACACTCGAGGCACTCCTAAATATAGCACCAGCGCCCTGATCTCTTCAGATGACCCTGTGTCTTTCCTGCCCGTTTCAACTCATCCGCACCTATGGCCCAGATCTGTACCGGTGTACGAGTGCTACATCATTTCCTGTTTGCTCTTAATTACAGGCTCTAATTAGCAGCCCAAATACAAGAGTGTTCCCTTCCCAACCCGTCTCTCTCAGCTCCAGAGGAATGGACCCTGCTAATTAGAGGAGATTTCCATCCTTCCTGTTATCCCAGAGAAATGGAGCCATGGGAATGCAAGAGAAGAACGCAGCAGAAACAGAAAAGAAAGAGCATGCAGGGTTTTTGGCCTTTTTCTATTCTTATACAGTGACACAAGGGACTATTCAACTTTTACGTGACTTGGACTTGCATAAAAGAGAAGCTCCATGAGAATTCCTCGAATACACAAACACATCAATCAAATCCAAACAATACACATCAAGTCACTTCAAGTTCTGCTTGTATAAACTCTGATGGGTTTATAGTGTTACTAACTGGCTTGGCAATGGGAGAGAGAGAGAGTGAGCGCAGTTGGTGACCACTCTATATCAGATCAGTATTGTCATCTGCTGTCCTTCATGTAGGGAGAGCTTGAGGCGTGTGTGACCCACATAAGCAGTGACGTGCATAGAAGTGAATGCCACACACTGTACTGAGACTATCAGTTGAGAAATTCCTCACTGTGGCATTTGCTGTAGCTTGGCATCTGTAGTGTGGCATAGCTGGATGTGGGTAGTTTTAGTAAGTTTAGAGTAGTTGGATTTTATTTTGCACTGAAAAGCTTGAGCAGTTGGTGAGTTTTAGTATTTGGAGTTATTTCCGGTCCTTTATGTCTGCAGAATGACCTATAAACTTTTAAAATGTAATATTTTAATAACAACTTTTAGTATTTGTTAAAGTTAGAACTATTTCTGATAACATCAACAAAAATCCAGTATCTTTTTGTATTACTATTATTAATTTTTTTTATTATACTCTATACATTAGCATTCGAAAGTTTATTGTCAGTAAGATTTTTTTTTTATGTTTTTAAAGTCTCTTATGCTCACCAAGGCTACATTTATTTGGTTTTCTGATTATTATCAATGTTGAAAAAAGTTGTGCTGCCTTATACATTTGTGATACTTTTTTTTCTCAAGGTTCTTCATTGAATAGAAGGTTCAGAAGAATAACATTTATTCGATTATCATAATCTTTTGTCATTTTTTTCTTTACTATCTCATTACATATATCCTATTACACTACATTATTCATGTTGAAAGTTGTGTCCCTTCATTATCATCCTTTCAGGATATTGTCTTCTCACAGACAAGTTGAAGTCAGAAGAGGAGATAAAGTTATTTGTCTAATCCGACTGGAAAAGGCACCTGTTTCAAAGAATGGCCCTTGAACTGGTATCTGTCTGGTATTTATTTGTAAATCAGGCGTTTACACTGTACCAGAGAGGGGTCATGCTTGTCAGAGACAGAAAGATAATCAGTGATGGATAACATAGAAAAGCCAGTGCTCTCAGCTTTGGTGCATCAGAGATGATTAAAGAAGCCCTCCTGGATACATGCCTACTAAAAGAGCTGAGCACATGGACATCACTCCTCTTTCCTTCACTTTTTCTGCCCCTTTATCTTATCTCTTACTTTCTGTTTAAAAAACCTTTCTGTTTTTTATGGGTTTTTGGCCTTTATTTGCTAGGACAGAGGCAAAGAATCAGGATTCGAACCCTGTGAGTACCGCAGGATGTCCTGACCCACTACACCACGGCTCTGACTCTGTCCCTTTCTTTGCTTTCTTTCTCTCACTCAGATCTGAAAAGCTGACCTGCAAAATAAAGCGTGTTTATTTATGAGGTGTCACCTCAATTATTCTGTATTTTTTATTGCTGTAAACAGGAAATCAGATTCAGCACAGCCCAGGAAGGCAGGAGAGCAGGAGCTCTTTTTTTAAAACTCAGACATAGCTAGAGGGGTTTTCTGCTAATTCTCTGTTAATGTGACACAGCATGCATTTCCAGATTAATTAACCATTCGCCTGCCCTCAGAGTGCTGATACAGTGAGTGTATCAGTGTCTCTCTTAGGCCATGTACACACAACGCAGCTAAATACGGTAGTCACTCCTCTGCTGACTCTTAAATCCTACTCTACACACAGTGTACAGTTGTTTACAGGAGTGACAATGCATTCTTGATTCTAGTCCCCCCCCCAAATTCAGTTAGTGACAACCATATTTACATTAATCCACATGGTGTGTAGAACCATGCTGAGTGACTGGTTTTAATGCACTGACACTTTTTTGGTCCCTGACAACTTGTCTGAAGTGCCATGCTAGAAAATCATAGAAACATACGAGATATGTGAGGTATGAGCCTTGATTCAGTCACAAATTTTTAAACCTGCATTTCTCCACTGCAGTTTCTCCCACCAACCTTTATATATCAACATTTGTAAAATATAAAGTCAAATATAGAAAATAAAAGTTAAATAAATGTTGTGCTGTTCTTTTAAACATTCTATTCATCAAAGAATCCTGAATGTATCACAGTTTAAAGACTGTGAAAACTGGAGTTCAGCTTTGCCATCACAGGAATAAAGTACATTTTAAAATATATTTAAATAGAAAACAGTTATTTTAAATTAGAATAATATATATTCATAATATATAATCAATGTTCACAATTTCACAATATTACTGTTTTTACTGTTTTTCTGACCAAATAAATGCAGCCTTGGTGAGCATTAGATACTTCTTTCTAAAGCATTACTCAATATATGTGTATATTTACACACGCACTATAATATTGGATGTTATATGAATTACAAGATATTATTTTAGCACAGTTTCCATATGGTAGTATGATTATATGAATGATTATCCTGGATAGGCCAGGAGCGCTGGGATAGTTGACATAATTTCCCTTTATTCTGAACCTGTCTGTTTGTGCTCTGTGTAAAAAGCGGCAAACATTTTAATCAACACTGACCCTGAATGTCACAGTGGCTGCGCATTTACACGCCAATGTCTGCATCTGACTGACAGTCATGTTTATGCGAAGGATTACATGCGTGGGGTAGACAGTCGGGCCCGGTGCCAACGCAAATTGGATTATGGTGAGCAATATTCTGGAAATATTTTATTATCCGAGGGCTTTTAGTGTAATGTGATTACTTTGTAATGCACTTTTGTTTTATAGACTGCTTCAGCACATTGCAGCTCTGGCTTTATTAAGCGTGAATTTATTCTGTAGTACACATCATCAGGTTGTCACCTGTTGCCTTCACAGCACTCAGGGGCCTCTAAGAGTGTCTCCAGCAATCCCTATTTAAATTCAAGCCTCATCGTTCGCCGTGGACGAGTTTAAATTGTGCTTTTTGTAAAACTTTCTTAATGGTAAACTACAGACAGCAGCATTAATTCGAGCTGAGAGTTTGAGTTGTCTTCCTGTCGTGAGGAGTTACGGGTGTCTAGATTGAGGGCGATGCGTGCGAGGCCTCATTAACCTGCCGTCACGTCTGCGTCTATGCAAGGTCTCTCCTTAGGTCAGATTCATTTGCCTGCATCTGATTAAAGACACTTTCATTACCTGAGAGGAGCGCAAGGGCACATCCCAACTGATCCCAGATCAGCCACAATGGCACAGTTTCACGGCAGCACGCTAGTTGAATAGGTCTGACTTTTTTGTTCAGCGTAATTGTAATTATTCCTCAGACTCCCACTATTTCACTTTGCTCCATGTCACGACTTCCACCCACGCTTGCAGTATTGGATACTGGCTCATGCAGTTGTTGCATGTGTTGTCTAAAGTGGTAGACGGGCAGAACGAGAAGTAATGGGTGGCTATGGCTTTCTATTAGTGACAGGTGAGGATATGCATGCTGGCTTCAGCAGACAGGAGATTGCCCGTGGTGCAATTACCATGCAGCATGGCAGACAGACAGGCCAACACCATTATGAGTGCAGTCAGTGTGGCAGAATGTGTCACCCCACTGCTATCTCTGCATATCCGAAAACACGTCAGTCTGTCCTTCTGGTTCTGTGTATTGTCCAAACTTTTCCATGTTTAAACACTCCTACACCACGAGTATTTAAAGACCCTATTAAATTAGTTAAGTGCTTCTGATTGCATGAGTCACGTTTGAAACAGTGGGGGCAGGCACTTTTACATTCCAAGTTATTTAAATTTTATTAAAACTTTTTTTTAAATAAAACCTACAATTCTATAAAAGTTTTAATATTAAAAGTTTAATAAAATTATTTTCATGTGTTGAGTCATTTCCACCACACTGAACAATTTAGACCCAAATAGTTTTTTTCCCCCTCAAAAGTAAGTATACTTGTGAACCAGTGAGACAACAGTAACTAAAATGAGATGAAATGAGATGTGAGATAAAAAATTGAAATAAATACAGTTTGTCAGCAGGTAATTTTTCAGCATTTCCAATCAGGCTGTAATTTTTATTACTTTTTTAATATTTCTATTTAGTTTTATTTTGATTTCAGTTTTAGTTTTAGTCATTTTAATAGTTCAACTGAAACATTTTATTTTAGTTAGTTGCCATGGCAACATCTCAAGGCAACAATTTTGGCACCTCAAGGCAACATATTTAAATTGTATTTTATTCCAGCTTTAATTTAATTAATGAAAGCAACATTTTAAAAAACGTTAACAATAACAACATTAGTCACATAAAATTTGGGTTTGGACAAAAATAATATAAATAATAAAGTTAGATATATTTTATAATTTAATTTGTAATATAATTATAATTAAATTAAATAATTTACTCAATCTGTTGTCGTTCTGAACCCACATGACTTTCATTCTACTGTAGAACACAAAAAGAGAGGTTTATCACAATGTTCATGTTGCTCTTTATCAGACAATGAAGATGGATTAGTTAACAATAACAATATTAGATATGTGGAATGCTAGCTATGAAATTAGTCATAGCAAGACAACCGAGTCTGACATTTTTTTCCAAAAATGTTTAATCTCCATCCGAGAATAATATAAAATTATTTAGATATGGTGGAAATAACACTGTGGTGGGAATATTCATGAATAACTCTCTTGTGATGCATGTATGTCCACTGTTGGAAGAGCTGGGAAAAGGTCCACAGGGCCCATAGCTAAAGAAACACCTACTACTATGACAAAGCCACAAAGCTCACTTCGTTTTTAACTGTGTCTCCGCTCTCTTTCTTCTCTTATCTCTCATAACACTAAGGTGATGAACGTGAGCCTGGCTGAGGGCGATGTAGTCAGATTTGAAGACCTGGGCGGCCGGGAACCTTCTGTGCTGGCCAACGAGTCCATCTTGCTGAAAGGTCTGGTGGTACGCAGCTGGAGCAACCAAATCTCCATCCACTTCCGCAGCCGGCAGCCGCAGTCCAGCTCCTTGCTGCTGCGTTATCAAGGTGAGCCGTCGTGCGCGTCAACCTCTAAGCATCTGCTTCATCTACTTCCTGCTAATTGCGCTTGTGCCAGTGTCTCCAGCTGGCACGGGTCCAGCGCTCTAGACAAACCTGTTTATGAGTGTACACTTACTGATTAGATTGGCACGAACGATTAGGACTCTGAGAGTAGGGAGCTCTCAATCATTGCTTTCTATTAGGAGCGACTCTCTGTGCACTGAAGGGGAAACACTCCTTGTTATCTCATGTCAACATAATATGCTCATGTTAGCCTGAAAATGACAGCTGCTGTCAATAGGCCGCATAATTACAGTGGAGAATGACTTGGATAATTCTCTGCTAATAGTCTTTTAACAGAGTCATCAAGGGGAGATCGGCACAACAGAAAAGGTTGCAGAGCGCTGATGTGCCCTGCCCCGCACAGCACCGCATTTTCGTTTGTTACGCGGGGCGATAAAATGACAAATGACTGTATACAGGCAAATTCGTTTGTTACTGTGAGTTTATGAACTGTGGCGGGTTTGCAGTGGAGTAATATCATTTTTTGCACATCCTTAATATGCCTTGTGAATAAGAAAGTTGTTTACACTCCACCCCCTCTTTCTGTCTCTCTCTCTGTCTTTATGTGTGTGTGAGGAGTAATCGGTGGTGTTCAGCTTTTTAGAAAAAAAAAGCTGTATATTCCTTCTATTAGACTTATAGCAATCATCTGCAGGAGCCAGACAGCACATATTTCTTAAAGCTCTCTGTTTCTTTACAAAACTTCCAATTACTTCGCTCCGAAGGTCCTGCTCCCCCTGTTTCCGGTTCAATTTAATGTTCTCCAGCTGTTATGTTGGGTGGATGTGCACATGCAAGAGCAGCTAATTTTGCCACTGGGTTTACACTCGCCTTGACATTGATATAATGGCAAACAAGGAAGAAAAGGAACCAAGCAGGGATTGAGATCTAGTGTAAATAAACAGTGCAATATGGCTGTAGATTTAGGGATGGACAAAAATGATATGATTACTATATTTACTCAACCTGTTGTCATTCCGAACCTGTGTGACTGACTTTCTTCTGTAGATGACAAAAGGAGAAATTTAGCAGAATGTTCACACTGCACTTCATCAGATAATAAAGATGGGTGGTGACCAGGCAACTCCAGCTTGCCCTCAGTGAGCGAGTCAAACGAGCGCGGAAAAGGTACATGTGCCAAATGAGCTTCAGTATAACAACAGGGAACTGCGGTCTGATGAGATATTTTATGTCAGTAAAAACTTTCCTGTCCTGTCAGCCGTTTTACTGTGCTCACGGCGCACGCTCTTCAACTGTACGCGAAAATGAGGTGCACGCTCACTTCATAAATAAAGCATACATCGTCAATTAAGTCATTAAATTACCAAAATGGCGATTAAAACTGCAAAACTGTGCATGCATGTATGTGCATTACATTTAAGAACGTCTCTCAAATGCATGCAGCCTACTGAAATATTCTGCAATTCGAGATCACAATATCGCAAGATGATAGGCTATGTAATTTTGTTTATTTATAATTTAATGCACAAGTAGGCCAAATATGAGCACAGTGCAGTTAAATGTACTAGAAAATATATGCAAATTTTTTGTTACTTTGTACAGAGCTCGATTTAGGTATGACAAAAGTGCTGCAATAAATTCATTTTGACAACTAATAGAATGTTAAACACTGACTGATAACTTTTTCAGGGTTCATTGATTATATAAAATTCAGTGAAGGTTAACTATAGTTATCTGCATGTCTCATCCATGAGTGGGCCTATGCAATGATGGAGAACAAGCAATGGTGCAATGGTGGAAACACATGTTTGTGAATCGGCATTTGATTTACATTTGAGAGAAACTAAGATTGTAAACAAGGATACAAACTAGCCACTTTTCACTGAAAATTGCCGTTGTAAATTCAAAATAGGCCATCTGTGTAATTCAAGTAGATTCAATGAGTTGAATCTACAAACTCTTGCTACTTCATACTTCAATACAAAACAATGCTGAACTTTGACAAAAAAATTGATTTTTAAATGTTATAATAGTGATTTTATAATGTCAAAATTTAAATCCATTAGCAAAACATGTGAAAAGAACTATATTACAGAGTGGTAAAGAAATGGTAAAGGAGACAATAAATGATCTGTGTGATCATGATCTAAATGAACAAATGGCTGTGTTTTGACATGGGTGAACATGTATCTCCATTTTGACTGCCTCAGCTTTTTTCAAGGCTTTGTGCTGTGAGCATTAGAGTATAAACACATCAAACTCTTTTATAGTGCATTGAACTTTGATCTCTTGTCATGTGTCTATAGCAAGGCTGTTTTCTACTTTACCTTTAAGGCAGATCTAACACACCAGTCCTGTCTCAACATTCAGCAGGCCGTACAGTTTGACGGATGACAGATTCTCTAAATGGGAACCTCCATCAGAGACATGCACATTAAAGATTTAGACCTCTCAATAATTCAGATCACAATGAAAGGACCCTCGCTGCCCCCCTTTGCGTCTGGATAAAGGTTGAACACAAACAAGGCAGGACTGATGGAGTGAAGTTAGAAATGGAGGCTGTTGGGGTCTGAATGGCCTTTCAACAGGTAATTGCCCCCTCCGCCGCACCACCACTCAAATGCCACAAGCTTCAGATGATGTCACTCTCATTCAGCACTGTAGAGCAGGGGTGTCAAACTCAGTTCCTGGAGGGCCACAGCCCTGCACAGTTTAGATGCAACCCTAATTAAACACACCTGATCCAGCTAATCAAGTCATTAAGGCTTATTTGAAAACTACATGGTATGTGTGTTGGAGCAGGGTTGGAACTAAACTATGCAGGTCTGTGGCCCTCCAGGAACTGAGTTTGACACCCCTGCTGTAGAGGAAGCACATCTGTATGCATATGCATGTGTTGCAGGTAAACAGCAATGCTTTAGACGGGGTATTATGAGCTGAGGATCTCAGTCCTGCCCTAGTAAGAGCTCAGTTGTGTAGTTGAGCCGTGATTAAGTCGGCTGATCTGGGCTGAGCCTAGCCGTGCATGGCGGGCTGCTGTGTGAGGTGATGGCTGAGGAAGCTGCTGTAATATCCTCCACCCTGCCGCTCGCCCATCCCAAAGGAGATTAACCCTGCAGGGTGAGGGATCACCTGCTGAGATACACGCGCTCACCCACTGACACACATCCTCAGCCGAAGCAGGGCTCCACTTCTCGCTTTTTTTGTCTGTTACTTTCTTTACAGTCTCATTTGACCAAAATTCGAGAATGGTCTGGCTGCAGCCTCGCACTTGCACTCTCAGACTTGCATTCTCAGACACTTGCGCTTCCAACAACAGTAGCCAGGTGGTGAAGACAAGAAAAAATAAACTAAATTACAATGTCACTTGCAATCGCCACTCAATAAATAGAACAAAATAAAAAAATAAAAGACTGCAAGTGACGTCGCTAGCGGAAGCGCAAGTGTTTGAGAGTGCAAGTCTGAGAATGCAAGTCTGAGAGTGCAAGTGCAAGGCTGCAGCTAGACCCTCTTGCAAAATTCACAGTCACCAAGCACCACATGCAAGTAAAAAAAGACTTTTGCAACAAAATAAAAGCATTACTGGCCAGTTGGCATGTAATCTTTAGAAGAAAATCATATTTTTTTATTTATTTAAGGCTTCAGTAAATTAATTGACTGTTGTGAGTTTTTTTCTTGTGACACTTTTTTTTCCTTTTATATAGCTAACTTTGAACTTCAGTTAGAGAGATTTCCTGAATTTAAACTTCCAAAACAATAATATGAGAAACAAAATTGTTTTTTAGACATGTTTTTTACTGAGATTTCACTATCATCAGTTTTTTTCGCTATCACTCACTAAAAAGATTTGATGATTTATTGATGGATATTGCATAGCACTAGCATTGCTAATGTTATTATTAGATGTCAGCATTTAGGAATTTTTATGGTTGTCTTTAAAAGTAACGATCAGTTAATTGCGAACGTTAATCCTGCAAAACATGTATATATACTGTAGATACTTTACTGATAACATAAAGAAAATAGAGGTATGTCTTCCTCCATCAGATACAGATACACTACCTTTCAAAATTTTGGTGTTTTTAATAGAAGTCTCTTATGCTCACCCATGATACAAATTTAAAAAATTTTTTAGCAAAAACACAATAAAAACAGTAATTTTGTAAAATTTCATCACAATTTAATGGCATAGCAGAATCTTCAGTAGTAATAATAATAATCTTTATTTTTATATAGTATCTTTAAAGCAGTTTCTCAAGGCACTTTACATAATAAAACAAACAGATAAAAATACAACACATACAGAACAAAACAAAACGGATGCGCTGTTTTCGTTCAAATCAAAGCGTAAATACACGTAGAAAACGTATTCTTGTGTCGCGGCTGACACAGAATAGCATACACTGCTTGCGTTCAGCGGATATTCTCCAAAATGGCGCTACGGTGATGCAGAGAGACACAGAGGAGACGAATTGTTGAATAAAGTCATTATTTTTGTTCCCTTTCAGTTGGTCACTCCGAGTCACGTCAGTGACTGACGAATTGAGATCCGAATTCGTCGGTCACCGACGTGACGTCTCCGTTTTTTCATCCAAAATATCTTAAATTGTGTTCCGAAGACGAACGAAGCTTTTACGGGTTTGGAACGACATGGGGGTAAGTGATTAATGACAAAATTTTCATTTTGGGGTGGAGTATCCCTTTAAGAGAATAGGGACTACCCTTTTAGACCTTGGCGCCGGGCGCCGACCATTTTTCCCGTCCTTAAACTAGCAAAAGTGGATTCGGACACGCCCTAAGCACAATTGCACCATGCGCTTTAGACCATGTGCTTAGATCGCTAAAATAGGGCCCTTTAACTTCCTGTCTTACTGAAAGAGTAAGACAGAAAGAGGTTTTCCATTAAAATATAATTTTATATATATATATATATATATACAGTATATACATTAAGGTCTGATTAGGTCACGTCTAGTTGAAGTTAAAGATAAACATTCTTGAGCCAGCCGGTTGTAACTGGGAATGTCACACTAGTATTGGGTCAATATCTCTCAAACCAATCAGGAGATCTGTACTCTCAAAATGGTCAAAGTTTATTATTTGCTGCTTGACCATAAAGTCTAAATCAAGGCATTTTATGATACAATCTTATACGCTGTGTTAGTCGTCCTTTGACCTTATTTGTCAGCAAGGTCTTCATGGAGGCACTGTAAATGCTGTCGTGCGCTGACAGACTGGATTTCTGTGATAGATGGGAATGTGGTAGTTTTATGTGTCTAGACATGCCCTGCCTTGACTCATTCACACACCTCTTTGCTTCTGATCCTGCCCGCCTGTGCGGCATTGGGCCGAGGCCCTGAATCCCAAATGATCTGGAGCTCGCCACATCCGGATTTTATTTCAGTTCCGCCCTTGTGGTTTATAGAGCGCTAGATGAAAGTAGAGCCGGTAATGGATCTCATGGTGAGCTTGACTGTGTTACAGGTGAGTTGGAATGGCTGTAAAGCAAAATTAAACAATTCAAACTATTCAGTGTCTATACGGTGTCATAGATCATTCAATTCCCTGAGTTTTTCTGTTCTGGAAGATGATGGCGCTTTGATATTCCATTCCGTTTGATCCCTAGGTTCACCTTGTCTGGTGCGAAAAAAGTGTTTTCCTTAGACAGGCGTGCAAGACGAGACAGATCTGATTATGGATGGACACACCGTCTCTGAGAGAATGGCTAATTAATTTCCACATAATGAGCTGCCTCTTTTGTGAAGTTGACAGGCTAATGAATCCTGCCCTCTCATCACAAAGTTACGCCTTGGAGCCATCCAAAAAAAAAAAAACCTGGACAGGCACAGTAAGAAGAGTCATGTCAGGTCATTTCAAAGCATGACTTTAAGAGTGAACAATACTGCAGGTGTGAGTGAGGCCATGGAGATTGATAGATGAAAATAGGGCCATTCATGAAATAAGAAAAAGAGCAAAGGAGATTTTGCAATGAAAATGCTCCACAATTAACCGTCAAACACTCTCCTTCCTCTGCTTCTCTGTGAGAAATTGCTTTAACATTTAAAGAGTCGGTGGGTTGACAGAAAGAGACGGTACCACGCTGAGTCCCATAGAATTACACGTTTTCTCTGGATTTGAGCGTTAGTCGAACAAGAGCTGTAATTCTTTCCTTTCTCAGTTTTATAAGCGCCGTTATCCCTTCAACATTATGTGACCTGCCACTCTGTACACAGTATGTCACCTTTCTCACCCGATTAGGGAGTCGTGTCATGCATCCGTGTCTGATTTGTAGGCCTGAAACCTCCACGTCTTGGTGCAAACGTTGCCCTTCTCTGTGATAAACGTCTGTAATGATCAGTGTCTTTGACGGCTGCGATAAAAGACAGGCAAAGTTTCCATAAAAGAGCTCTGACATTTAGTGGTGTCAGAGCGTTCGGCGGCTGAGGTGTCAGATCAGCTTAAGCAGATGTGCGGCTCAGGCTGTATTTTACCTTTATGCCAGGTTCACCTCTGCCTGAGGCCGTCTCATTTCTGCAACATTAATTTTCATGCTCTCCTACCGTGTGTGATGGCCAATAATAAAAGGCCAAACCGCCCTCTTGTTCAAGTCTATGACTGAGGAGTTTTTATCTCCCTCTATTGTTCTTTTTTTCCTCATTCTTCTGTAATTTTGTACACCCTACACTTAGTACATAATCAATGTGTCTTTTAACTTTTAACTTAACTTATCACTAAAGGGTGGATAACACGTTACAGTTACTATGATATGGAAAGTCATTTATTTTCAATCAGAGCCAGTGATTTCCCATAACATAAGCAAATGAGCAAACTTCATGCAAATGAGCAGCAGCAGCAAAGTAATCAGCCTAAAACAGTGTGATACTGCTGTCAAATGTAGAAATAATTTTTTTATTCAGTTTCCATTGTAGTTTATACATTTATTTATGTTATTGTATTAAAAATATCCTAATATAAATGCTTATTTATATATTATTTAATGTATATTAAATTGGATACGTTTTTTTGGAAATGTTATTTGCATATTGGTGTTTAAAGTCAGAATTTTATCTATTTATTTATTTTAAAAGTTTATTTTCTGAATTTAAATTTTTTTCATCTTAATTTAATTATAGAATTTTATTTATATGAAATTAAAGTATATATATTTTTTTTTGCATCTTGGTGCTGTTAATCAGAATTTTTAAGTGATATCCCAAATTTTGCTAACGGGGGGAAAGATGCCATAAACGCCTCTTAAAATAGATTGACGTTAACTGAAAAAAGTTGTTTCAGATAACATTACAATCTTAGTTTTAATACCATTTCAAATACAATAATTTTTCTCTCTGAAAACACATGCATCAAAGAATCACACATAATAAGACCAGAAACATGTATTATGCTGCTAGGAACATTTGTCACATCCACAGCTTTCTTTGCCAGACATTTTGGAAGCTGATCAATAGAATTACGGTATAAATGAGTCTGACTTCCGCTGACTGACTCCCCATCCACTTGATGATGATTGTGATGATAACGGCCTTGCGTGAACACTTCTTGGCAGCTGTTAGCTAACCATAGCTAATAGCTGTTTCAAATGACGTGCTATTCCAGCACAGCGACAGTAACATCCAGGCTGTTCTCCACTGGTGGTGATGGTGGGTTAGGACAGAGGGAGATCTAGTGTGTAGAAAGAGTGTTGACAACTCACTGCCGCACAGATGTTAGCATACCTCCAGATCTTCCATCCATTTATTCATAAGCCCTCCCTCTCAGCCTGTGATTTTCCAGGGAAGAGAGCACTTTTAAAAAGGCGGAATTCCACTTCCCACCCCTCTCTAGAGGATGGAACCAGTCCTGCGTCTGATCCAGGAAATACAGTATCATATGAGACTAGGCTCTCCAAGATTTCTGTGTGAAGGTAAATTCAGTTGATAAAGAAATAGCTGGTGGCTTGTATGTGATTGTGTATCTAGCTGCACATGTCAAGTACACGGGCACTGAGCAATACAAGCAGACAAAAATCCTGTGATCCAACTACTTAAGCTCACTTGAAAGCATCTGACCAGCCTACAGCTTTTATGTTTGTTTGAAGCACAAATGAGTTTCTCTCTCTGTAGTTCTCGACGGTTTCAATGCAGTTCCTCCAAGGCTGGCTTCTGTTTTCCGGTTCGGTCGCAACCCCGAGACTTTCAGAAATAACATACAAATAAAAGACTTTGACTTACAGGAATCATCTTGGCTCAGCTCATGAGGTTTAGCCAAGCAAAGAAGAAGAATAAAAAGAGATTTTAATTAGCCCCTTTGGCAGAGTGTGTCCTTGTCTCTGTCCATGACGGCTGCAGATAATGAGGTTGGCATGCCCTTTCAGGTTAGTTAATATCTGAAAAGTAGCCCATTTTAGAACCGTTTAAGTTGAAATGAAATACTGACCGAGCCTGGCCAGCCAGTTCAGTGGCCAAAGCTCTCAAATGTCCATATGTCTTCGAGAGTCGGGGAGCATTGAGGGACTTGTTCATCAATCTTCAATGAGCTTACACAAGAAAACCTGCGTTCACATAAGACGACCCCTCTGCGATCAAATCTGAAGGACTCTCACGTCTGAAGAGTGATCTAATAAGAATGATCTGAATGTAACAAAGCCAGCATGAGAAGTGCCGTGCTTTAATTAAACAGAAATGAGAAACAACAGGCTGAATCCTCATATCCAATTAGCTGAGAAGTGCCATGCGCCGCCAACGTCTCAGAGAACAGAGCTGCACACCCATACGCCAAATTATGTGGAATTGTTAAAAATTATTGACTTTAGATATTGAAATTAAGTGTGTGAAACATTCTTCAAGTTATATCTTCAGTATCCAGCAGTGGTGTGGTGCTGGATTGGCTTCCTTTCAGTTTAACTTGGAATTTGAAATTGGTCAAACCCCACATGAAGTTGAATTAGAATCTATCTATCTATCTATCTATCTATCTATCTATCTATCTATCGTTCTATCTATCTATCTATCTATCTATCTATCTATCTATCTATCTATCGTTTTATCGTTCTATC
>NW_015633949.1:22031-40968 GCF_001515625.1 Sinocyclocheilus rhinocerous
TATCGTTCTATCTATCTATCTATCTATCTATCTATCTATCTATCTATCTATCGTTTTATCGTTCTATCGTTCTATTGTTGTCGTATATTCTGTTGTTCTGTTTATCATTCTATTGTTCATTCTATCTGACGTTCTATCATTCTATCTATCTATCTATCTATCTATCTATCTATCTATCTATCTATCTATCTATCTATCTATCTATCTATCTATCGTTCTATCTATCTATCTATCTATCGTTCTATCGTTCTATCGTTCTATTGTTGTCGTATATTCTGTTGTTCTATTTATCATTCTATTGTTCGTTCTATCTGACGTTCTATCTATCTATCTATCTACAGTGTTGGGCAGTAACACGTTACTGTAATTTTATTACTTTTTTAGTAACAGAGTAATTTAACGCGTTATAATTTTCAAAATAGTAATTAGAGTATAGTTACAAGCCGAGGTCTCTATACGTTACTGCCGCGTTACATTGCTGACAGAATGCAGTGTTTTATAATCTAGAGATTGTAAAAAGGATGTAGCACACGCACTGTCGAGTCAAGTGCCAGTGGATTAGAGACCTGCTCCCGCGAGACCTGACGCAACAGAGTGCGGCGCGGGACTAGATGGGTGAGTGCTGCTGCGGGCGGGTAGACATTCGTGTGTGTGCAGGATGCGGGAGAATAAAATGATTCACGGGACTCCCGCAAAATAGAAATATCTAGACATAAAATATCTAAAACAAATAAATTGTTATTCATCTATTGCACAAAAGCAACAGAAACTAATATGAAATATAAAGGATTAACAGGTGCAAGCGTATGCAGAGTTTCTATTTAGGCTATAACACGGGTTTGCAGCGTTGAGCAATACAGTGCTGAAATGTGCGTGATCACAAATCCTCTCATTATAACACGAATTGTAGACATTATGAAAGATTCATTATGCATATATTTATTGTGTTATAACAGAGATTTGTGAGATTGCGATGAACTGAGATGTCTTTTAGGGATTATAAATGCAGCGCTCTTTGCTGGCATCCTGCCATGCCAAACCATGCACGCAGCAGCCGCTTCCTTTAGTTAAAAATAACGGTGTTCTGTGAATGTTGATGCTTTAATAACAAATATTTATCAGGAGTGTGTATGCAGGGATTTCATAAATTTCATGGAGAAAAAAGTAACGTAACTAGTAATGTAACTAATTACTAATTACTTTTGAAATAAAGTAATCAGAACAGTAACGTGATTACTTTTAAAAGAAGTAATCAGTAATCAGTAATTTGATTACATTTTCAGAGTAACTTGCCCAACACTGACTGACTGTCTGTCTGTCTGTCTATCTATCTTTCTGTTGTTCTATTTATCATTCTATTATCTGTCGTACTATCATTCTATCCATCATTCTATCTATAGTTCTGTCGTTCTATCGTTCTATCGTTCTGTTGTTCTATTTATCATTCTATTATTTGTTTTATCCATCGTTCTATTGTTCATCCACCTATCCATTCATCCATTCTATTATTCTGTTTATCGCTCTGCTGCTGTCATTTTTAAGCAAATTAAGCTTGTTATATATTACAGTAGTAGATTAGATGTATATCTTTTGTGTGGAGACCTACTGTATATGGCCAAATGTAAATGAAGTGTGCATATCCAATTTGGCCACAATCTGATCGGTCAAGACCGAAGTGACCATAAAGACCTGGAGATGGGCCTGTAAGGTCCACCCAGTTGGCCCAGTGAAGGTATCCAATGGTGGCTGAAGGTTTCCTGCACATTCAGTCTTTTCAGTGCACAAAGTAATTTAGTTTTTATTAAACTCTAATCTGACTCTATTTTATTATGACCTTGAATTTAGGTTGAAATGCAAATTGGTTGTTTATCCATTTTTAATTATTATTCTTCTGACATTTGATTATTATAGTTAACTCTTTACTTTATATTTTACTCGTTCATTAGGGATCTAGAATCTCACCTGATGTGCCTCATGCTCCATATCCTGAGATCTATTATGTACTTTTGTACATGTATTATGTACGCAGATTTGCAGAAACATACCCCTTCACTTAATCTACTTGAGATAATAAGTAGATAAGTCAGAATAATATCAAATGTGACAATTTATTATTAGTCAGGTAAATATGTATTGTGCCAATTACATAGTCAATTTAGAGATATCAAATCAAATCAATACAAGACATAAAATTCTCAAAGATAAATCTAAGGGTAAAAGATGAATACCTGACTTCAGGAAAATGCATCGTATGGAGTATATAGACGCACTCCACACTACAAGCTCATCTGGCTACAAAAGCACCCTGATCTTCTTGCAACATTTCCTTAAGTATTCAGACCAAGACAAGTATCCCCCAAATGGAGACAGGAACTAACAACTGGAATTTGTCTTAATCAAGTCCTAGACGTGGAGAGTTTACACCTTTTGGGGACAGATGATAATTTGCATGAAAGACACTGGGAAATGGCACACCCTCTACAGTAAGCAACATAACTCTAAACTCTTAGGATCTGTATTACCTCTTAGTCTACTTCTTGTAAGATTGAGACCTCTGTACCAGTCACACTGAGACAATTCAAATGATACCAAACATGACTGTGAATATCAATTACATTCATGTAGAAACTTGTTATGCTATTGTTGGTAAGCACAGCTAATATTTTCTTCAGGAAATCTACAATTGTAAATATTAAGTCTTTCTGTTCTCTATTAATCAGCTGTTTGTTGCTCAGATACACACATTGCCATTACAGTGATCTATTTTGAACAGTCTAGCTCTCCCATATGTGTCTGTCACTCTGTGAAGTGCAGAAAAATAGTCATTGAGAGGCAGATTTAAAAGCAGTGTGATTCCTGAGGTTGTCTGGGTTATGGCTGCCATTGTTTCCTTCTTCCACTAAAAGCCATTCCCTACTTCACAACCGTGAATAACATTAATGATGCAAAACCCCAGTAATTACATTAATGATTGGCTGTGGCACAGGGTGCATGTCAGTGCAGATGGTTTAACAATGGAGCGTGATGTCAGTGGGTGGGAGAAAACATCAAGACTTTTCATGCTTTCTGGTTTGCCGGCATTTCGAGTATACACACACGTTCGTGTTTGCTGCTGTCCACCGCGTTGTGCATTCTCATGTATTTTTCATTCCAAACCTTGCTCATTTCTTATATATTCACGCAGGGATTTTTAAATACATTCGTATTCGAGTTAGAAAGTCTCTGCTCGGCAGATTCCTTTCCGTTCAGCTACGAATGAAGTTTGACATCCAGTTTGATATGTGAATCCTATCTCAATGAGCACATGTACTGCTCTAAAGTTCACTTTTCATTCTGTGTAATTGCCTCCCTGAAACACTTTTGTACGGATTGATCTGCAGCTTGAAATAATCCATTGGATTTCAAATATTACCGTGTGCCGTTATTTACAAAACAATCATACTGCCACGGTTGTTTACTTATTGCATGAAAAGGCTGCCTTTTGTAGTCTATCCTCATCCCAAATACAATGGAGCAGAAAAAATCTGTTCAATTTTGTTGCCTACATACTGAGAGAAATGCATTCACATCACTCGGTGCGGTGGCCAATGTGTAGATAATCTATCACTGTATTGTGAGCAGACAGACAGCGAGAGAGCGAGGCTGTGTTATTGGAGTCAGGGGGATGTGGTTGCTCTGGGTTTTACTGAAAGCACATGAGTGCTCTGATGGCCTGTCAGAGAGAGAAAGGGATGCTGGGATTCTGTCAAGATGTCTGGGAGTGTCTCCAGGCTCCCAGCCTCACCGTGTGACACATGCGGCCCCGAGAATCCTTCGCAAATCTCTCAGGACACAGTCCGCGGACTCGTGTCGCAGATTCAACAACACTCTGCAGACGTGCTGTCAATGTAGCGCTGTAAGAAAGTACAACTTATAATGAGGAGTGCACTCCCCCTCCGGACAAAATGCCGCTTGTCACTGGAGACTTTCTCTTCCTTTGGAGAACATATGCTCCCTTTTCAGGGTGTGAAATTATACTGTTAGCTATATAGTGAGTGCAATTATTGGTTTGAAATATAATGGTAAAATGAGCAAATGCACATTTTCAGACAAAGTTTATTGTTTTAGTCAAGTTTTGTGTTGCTAAATGCACTACAAAAAATGCTTCTCTTACTTAGATTTTTTGTCTTGTTTCCAGCCAAAATATCTAAAAATTCTTAAATCAAGAAGAATTTTCTAGACAAGTAAAAATTATTGTCTTGTTTTCAGAAAAAAACATGTCAAAATTAAGTGAATTTTTGCTTGAAACAAGCAAAATAATCTGCCATTGGGGTAAGCAAAATAATCTTGTTTTCTGTTTGAAATAAGATTATTTTGCTTACCACATTGGCAGATTATTTTGCTTGTTCTAAGAAAAAAATCACTTAATTTTTACATGTTTTTTTCTGAAAACAAGACAATAATTTCACAATATTACTGTATCTGTTTTAATGTTTTGTGATAATTAATTAAAATTAAGTGTTATTTTTTTGTTTATTTATTTTTGCTCATCTGTTTTCCATTAACAGTATGTTAAAATCGTTTGAAATATTATCGATGTAGCTACAGAATATATAGCTACATGTTTTGTATTATCTTTCCAATTGCTGGGGGAAACAAATCTTTGTTAACTAACAGTTTCATCAGTAATATCGAGATTAACACTATTGGTCAATTATTGGTATATTTCTGGCATTTCATTTCTGAGGGATTCTGCACTGTAGTTCCAGTCATTAAATCCTGTATGATTTGAACGCTCTCTCTTTAGCCCTAAATTGTACAGCAGGGATGTTATTATAAACCTTTGGTAACACTTTGGTATAGAGAAGCCCATTTCATTAAATCCTTTTAATGAAAAATTAATAAAGGACATTGTCTTAATCACAAAGTTGCAGGAGCTCTCTTAAAAAAAATCCATTGTCCCTAACTAAATTACTATGTTTCCAGGTTGTTATTGGTAATGAATTATCAGATAATTATTAAGAGGTAATTGCAGTTCAAGTTTCCCCTGCTTTCAGTAATACAGAACAGACAGCTGCTCTTTCATTTGCATGAATTAATGGACGTGAAATGGCGTGAAGTCTAACACCAGCAAATGGAATTAAATTGTGGTTGTTTCAGAGTCTGGGCGGAGCGTGCGTGTGTTTAATTGATTGATAGCACCGACCACCTGCTCATCTGCGCATTAACTATCAAACAACCTTCATTAAGAGAATCATAGTAATTATGAGAAATGGTATTACCCATGCTGTGAAAAAATTAAGATCTTAGAGATATGAAGGAAGGAGGTCATTTGCATATACAGAGCGTCTACCCATCAGAGCTTGATTAACAGTCCAAACATTTGGAGATAAAGGTCTGTAGGGATCACATCTAGTCCCGCCCTTTCGTTTTCCATAAAAGCATCTATTAAATTCAATGCAAATATAAATATAGCACTTTATATCTGAATGACACTAGTGCAAAATACAGGCTCTCCTCAGAAGACTAGTTTTAAATAGCATTCGAGCATATGCGAGAAGGGAAGATTCATTGAGCAAGCACATGGCAGTAAGAGCACCTCAATCAAATCACAGGCTATTGTACTCCCCCGCCGCCACTATTTGAAGTCATTTAATGTTTTGCAGGGCCGCGGGATCCTGAACTCTCAAAGTTGTGCTTGGATTCGGCCAGTTAATGAGTGTTTCCCGCTGAGCCGTTCGGCTGTGCTGTGACACACCATTGTTTTGTCATTTATTGACCATTCTCTATGCCCTCACATCATTAGTAGGGCCGTATGAAAAACATGCCAGCGTGAACACGAAGATCACTCTGCTACCAACTGTCTATTTGCTTTTATGAAATTATATGTGCTGGCACTGCGTTACGGGGGCGTGCTGGAGCAAGACATTTAGATGACATGAATTATACTTCAACGCTTCCATAAAAGAGAGGGTCTGACAGTGAGATGTACGTTTAATGAAGCAAAGGATTTTTACTGTCTCTGTGTTTTGTCACTTGAGGTGTCAATGCAAATAAAATAGGTGTGGGTTGCTTTTATTTCCATGGGAACAAGGCAGATTTTTCTTTGCTGATGAAACCTCTACTTTCTACTCTTTTGCCACTTGTTTTTTTGTTTGCCACCACCTATGATCTCCCTGTACATCTTAAATTGAACAGAAAGTCATGTAGTGGAAAATAAGGAGTGCATGGTGGTGTGTCTCTTTGTACATAAAGATTTGTTTTTTTTATTCCACTGACAACTATTGCTCACCATCCCTAAAAACATTATATTTTGGGTTAAAAATTTTAATTTCACAGTACAGTATCCTTTGTCGACTGGCAAAAGCCTATAGTACGTGGCCGCCATATTAACAGGTTACAGCAGGGGCCTGCAAGAGTGTACTAGGAGGTCTGCGAAATATTTTACAAAATGTGTTTATTAGGGCTGTCAAACTAATGATCCTATAATACTTTGATAGAAAAAAATACATTCAACTTAAATTACAATATCATATGGAAAATATTTACTTTGTATTATTTTGGCTTTAGTTCAATCTATCTAAAAGTGATTACAGCGTTACATTGAGTATGTATGTATGTATGAGTGTGTGCACATGTATGCACATATATATATATACAGAGCTGGCAAGTAACTGATTACATGTTATCTGGATTATGTAATCAGATTCCAAAAATTAAGTACTTGTAATTAGATTAAATTACATTGTAAAATACTCAGAATCAGAGTACAGTTACTTTTTTATTAATTACATGATTACATATTATTCACACAATAGCAATACATTAATTGATTAATATATAAATACGCTTATTGATTCTCCCTAATTCTTTTTTTAAATCTTTTAAATGTTCCTTTCTAAAAGAGCCTAAGGTTTATATACATTCAGAAAGTTTTCTAGTTTTGTGGACATTCAAACAAAGACCAGGCAATGTTCAGGTGGCTATAATTAAACAGAAAATTAAGAGGCCACACAGCATTTGACCACTGAATTTACAAAAATCATTTCAATTTTAAGAAGTGTTTTCTCAGCATTTCAACATTGCATCAACTACTGATGAACACATTCATTTTTATTTGAATTATTAGGTTATCTATTAGGTGTCTTTGGAAGGCTTTTGTCTTTCAACCACATTAAAATGCACAAATTAATGTTATTTCTTATGTATATGTAATGCATGGTTTTCCCAAACTTTTTTTGTCATCTGAACCTCTTTAACCTAATATTTACTTGAAATACCCCTGAGATTTTAAGGCAATAAGTTAATTTTGCCAGCAGCCATTTCACGCTGCAGCCAAGACTGGTTGCCCACTGAAGCTAAGCAGGGTTGAGCCTGGTCAGTACCTGGATGGGAGACCTCCTGGGAAAAACTAGGTTGCTGCTGGAAAAGGTGTTAGTGAGGCCAGCAGGGGGTGCTCACCCTGTGGTCTGTGTGGGTGAAAAAGAGTAGGGGTGTAACCCCGGCATCCTGGCCAAATTCGCCTATTGGCCTCTGTCCATCATGGCCTCCTAACCATCCCCATATCTGCTGATTGGCTTCATCATTCTGTCTCCTCTCCACCAATAAGCTGGTGTGTGGTGGGCGTTCTGGTGCAATATGGCTGCCGTCGCATCATCCAGGTGGATGCTGCACACTGGTGGTGGTTGAGGAGATTCCCCCCTTCTATGTAAAGCGCTTTGAGTGCCCAGAAAAGCGCTATATAAATGTAAGGAATTATTATAATTATAATAATTAACACATGTTCATGGTTTTCTGACATTGGTTAATGGTCACATGACACAAACTAATAAAATATATTTTAATTTTTTTAGTAAGTGTTTTATTTTGACTGTTGTTATTTTAAATTAATTTATTTTAAAGTATAATGTTTATGATTTAATTAATTATTTGCTTTTCATTAAACTCATGAACTCCCAGCAGTTCCTTCACAAACCCCGTTTGGGAAACCTTGACATAATGTAATGTTTAATGCACTTTATGTTGTCAATAACAACAAATGGAATTTATTTCAGTTTTCTTTGCATTTTTATATCAATATGGTTCAAGATTAGCCTATTTAAATCAATGTGATAAATGAGTTAGATCAAAAGTTATCTAAAATTAATCAAAAAGTAGTCTGATTATAATACCTAAAATATGTAATGTAATGGATTACGTTACTACCGTAACTACAATTTTTGTCATGTAATTTCGAATCAGTAATGGACTAAAATGTATTAGTAATCTACCCAGCTCTGTATATATGTATGTATATATATATACATATATATATATATATATATATATATATAAAAAATTCAGTGTAACCCAGTTGAGAAAAAGCTGTCAGCAATGCTGCTGCTTTTATGCAGCTGCTTTGCTTACACACTGTGTGTGTGATTGGTGTGAAACAGGCCCAAGATGTCAGTAGATTCCTGTGTTGTTCCCAGTATGTCTCTTGGGGTTCTACTTCATGATGTCCGTTTGCTCCCTCCACATGGTCCAGGTTAATAAGAAGTGATGTAGAAGCCGGTCTTAAATTGAGGGAGATTTCCCTCGTGTCTGTTTCTCTCAGACTGAGCCACTCATGCAATCAGCCTCAATAAGACATGATGAGCTTGGAGTCGATGAATCCCTGCCCATACTTCATAAATAAGCGAAAGAGGATATATTTTTTATTAGCTCATGTAATATGCAACAGATTTAATAGCACAGTCATTTCTGTAAGTGTACTACTATCCTGCTGTAATACTCGTACTGGGGAAACTGCATGACACAAGAGTGGCATCATTTTGATGTTTTCCCAGATGACAATATGTACACACACACACACAAAGAGGCATTTCATGCTCAGAATCAAAGATGAAGCTCTGCTTATCAGTGATTTTTTACGGTTGTGTAGACCGTGATCCTGTACAAGCGCTGGCAGAGTGGAAGCCCAGACACTTATGGACATGAGCAGCTCCACTAGTTCTTGACATGCTGTCAGGGCAGCCTGACACACAGCTGGTCACTGTGGTCTTATCAAACAGCAGATGGGGTCCAGTCTGAAGATAACAAATATTCACCCAGCAGGCACCACCTCACCTCACCTTTATCTAAAAGTGTCTGTAAAAGCTATGAAATCCATTATATAGCATTTACACTCTTAAAAATAAAGGCTCAAGTTAAAACCAAAAAGGATTTTATAGCTTGATGTCATAGGAGAACCTGTAGAACTTCTGCTTTGATGGAATGAAATGCATGCATTGGGATGCACAACACATCTGTACCATTATCAGTATTGGCCAGTAGTGAATATTTAATTGTGCATTTTCATGTCCTCTTTTCACATTTACATCGATGACCTTTGACATTATATAATGCTCACTTAAAGGCACAATATGTAATTTTTTGCCACTAGAGGGCGCGTATTCAAAACAAACAAAGAAACAAAGGCGTAGTTAGAGAGCGCCGTGACTGAGTGTGGAATTATGGGAGTTGTCGTCTTCATCCCCACAGCCGATGGATACATTTGAACGTTTTGTTATAATGCTACTCTGTGCGGTCATCACCTGTCTAATAAAATGCATAACATATTAAAGCGTCTTTGGTGTTTCCATGTTTTCTACAAAACAAAACCGGAAATCGAGGGTGTATGACGTCATTGGCAGGCGACAGAATGGCACTATAGACACGGTCCGTGTCACTAGTTAAAATTGCTTATTTCTTTGGATTTAAACATTCTTCGAAACATTTGGGATAATGTAAGTACACAAGTCAGCAAAATATATAAAACTGTTCTAGTGGTTTTTGGATATTTTAATAAAAAAATCTTATATATTGTGCCTTTAAATTTGGTTTTTAAAACAGGGTTATTGTGTTTACCACCCCAACCCCATAAAAAATCACAGTAACTCATGAGCATTTGTCCTGATAATATTCTTTTTTTTAATTGTTGAACATTTTCTTTTTAAATACACAATTTACTCATCTTGACCTCTAGCATGCACTAGCTGAAAAAAGGGCATCACCACAATCAGGCTGATGCTTTTTCTTTGCACCCTCTTTCAGGAATTCTATCTGATCTGTGACTTTGAATGGCATTTGGTGCCACCAGGGTTGATTCTCGGAATGAACCTGCAAGCAAAAAAACAAAAACAAAAAATCAAACCAGTGTTTGCAGTTTTTGTCCCAGCTGTCAAAATGTACACTGTATGCACTTTGAGATGAATAAAAACACTATGTACTCTCTGAATGCACCTACCAGGAAGGTACATAATTAGTTGATAATCCATCACAAATCATTAAAGCTCCATTCCTTATAATGCATTATTGCATGTAGATCAAACAGTAGAGCAAAGTGCTATATTGCTGAAATAATCCATTTGATTCCCAGGGAATGGGAATCACAATAAAAGGCTCCATATTGGAATGTATTTTAAAATACACCTCCGACGTTGCAGAAGACATGATCCAGACACACAAACTTGGAAAAATAAATAAATAAATAAATACTTAAATACTGTCTGAATAACTTAACTCAAAATGTATTTTGGGTTACCTAATTCTGCAGTTCAATAAAATGGACAGCTGGCTGTATGATGATTCTGCCCCTCATAGTCAGAATCCGTGTTTTTGCTTGGAGAAATCTCCTGTAAGAGAGTCACAACTGCCTTTTAGCGTTATTATAGTTTATGGTCAGAAAAACTACCATACAATAACAGAACTCACCAATTTAATCAAATAAACAACATTTATAATATTTGTTAGCAAAACTTCCTATATTAATATATTGCTAGTCAGTTCCTCCTCCTCCTCCTCTTTAAAGCGTTCTGTGGGTTAGTAGAGAACAGCAGCCTGTGGCTAATTTGGCTAATATAGTTGATGTTAGCTTACTCACCTGTTGTTACCACCGCTATGATGGCAATCACAAGAAAAGATTCCAGTATACCTCAGTTGCAGGCGACATGAACATAAGACCACACATTTGAAAATAAAATACAAAATATGTTCTTAACAGTGGTGTTTCTTAATTCAGTTTTCCTCAGCATTTCACCTTCGCTCGCTGTTTATGTTATGTGACATCTGTCTGACCTAACTTGAGATAAAGAGCTTCTCTAACTAGTTTACTTAGGCTAACTGACGTTAACTTACCAGTTGATGTTATCTCCGATACGATCAGTGGCGGTTCTACATTGAATTACAATTCCCCAAAACCCACCCCAAAGTCGAGGTGTGACTGACTTTAGCCCACTAATTCCATTAGAGTATTGCTCTATACAGTGGATCCCCCCCCTTGTCCGTTCTATTTGGGAGAGACCTAGAGGTGAACTGTCCCCCGCGCCGTGCCCCGCCCCCCTTTCCCCTTCTCACACAGCTTCTGTGCACGGCACCTTCTCAGCAAGCAGGGGCGCCAATTTGCCAATTCCCCACACAGTGAAATGATAGACAATAGAAAACCGCTTCGCGGCGGCGCCGCAGAGGATTTTTTTTATTTTTTTTTTAACTGCTCGTGCCGCCCCCCATGTATTATGAAAAAATGCCGCCCCGGGCGGCTGCCCGGTTCGCCCGTGCCTAAAACCGCTACTGGATACGATGGCAATCACAAGAAAAGAAAACATCTAAAATATCTCAGTTTTGCATTAAACACAAAATAATATACTAACCTTTTTGTTGAGTTGCCGGTGCATAATTTCTCTTTTGACCTTTAACCGGCACTTCTACCAGACAGAAAAAAAAAAGACTTTAAAAGAAATCTCCCTTGGATTTACAGCGGCATTGATCAGGGTTGTAAATAAACCTTCATTCTCCATCCTTTACCGTACTTTGGCCTGCCCTCAGAATGTACAAGAGGTTTGTTAGCACATTGCATATGCTTAAGGCTTTTATGTGTTTACAGCTGAAGATGCATTGAGCCAGAGGCGGTGAGCATGTTTGTTTAGAAGACTGAGATGTGCCAAGTCAAGTTCCTGACTCATATTCAGAGCCTTCAGAGAGTTCCAGTGGTCTGTGTGGATGGAAATCTGTTTGAGATGTTTATACGTGGAAACCATTCAGAGCAAACAAATCTTATCAGTGTGTGCCTGTAAGTGGATGACAGTGTGGTCTTCTTTCACCTATCACTACTTTAACGATACAGTAGTCTATAATATAATTCAATTGTTCTGAGTGGGTCACGGAGTGTACAGTCAAAGAAACAACATCCAAAACAAAAAACGTAATTCTAAACATTTTTCTGATGTGAGACTTTTCAGTATCTGTGGTCAGATGAGATGTTGTCAGGCTTAATGTCAGTGTTATTATTCTATGGTTATTTTCATAACTTGTTACGAAATAAAAAGTCTGTCACCTCAGAAAAACGAATCCTGTCAGATGTTATACTGTGCTCATAGCGCACACTCTTCAATGGCACGCGCAATTGTGGCAGCGCATGCTGAATATCACATCACTAAAGCGCAAAATAAACTTTGAGCATGCAACATGTGAAATAAAAGTAAAGTACCCATACATAACTGGTACTTTGTGTGTTAGCTGGGAAGGATTTGCATGAAGGTATGATATTCATTCTATTCAGGAGCAGTTTCCATGTTTCATTAACAGTTCATGTTAGTATTGTTCATGACTGTGTATTTAAATGACTGTGATGGCTCATACCAACTTAATTGTATTAACAAAAACTAGTTTGGGACTGCTATTTAATAGCCTTACCTTATAGGCTAAGTAAAGGTTGATGGTACTTGTGTGTGTGTGTGTGTGTGTGTGTGAACAATATATATATATATATATATATACAGTGGTGTGAAAAAGTTTTTGCCCCCTTCCTGTTTTTTTAATTGTTTGCATATTTGTCACACTTAAAAGATTCAGATCATCAAACAAATTATAATATTACACAAAGATAACCTGAGTAAATACAAACAAACGTTTTGAAATTATGATTTCATTTATTAAGGGAAAGAAAAATCATGTGAAAATGCCAGTATCAAATATGATATATCAGGTATTTGAGGAACATTTATTTGTTCATCTCTGAATCGGCATTGTGTTGCATTGCATTTGCATTGCATTTTTCCCCCATCAATAAAAACTCATTTTGGGCCTCTGAATAAAATTGAGGTGTTTTTTCCTCCTTGAATATGAGCTCTGTAGTTTTTTCTAACTATTATTTCATATGTCAGGCTATAATTCACCCAAAAAAGTGATAGACATTTGGTATATTCTTCTCCATTAAATTAAAGTCAATAGGGTCCAATGTTGGTTTGTTTCCTGTTGGCTTTCAATGTATTGACAAAAACAGCTGAATCATGATGACATAATTTACATTTTTGGGTGAACTATCCCTTTAAGTAAAACCACCCAACTAAACCATGGGATTCGTCATGGTGACTGGACATATACCCAGGGCTGTACGTTAACTTTTTTTTCACATAGCACTGGTGCTACAGAGGTTGAAAGTTTTGTAGCACAGGCCAGAAAGTTGTAGCACAAGTATAAAACGTCTGTTATCATGTCTGAAAACAAACACAAGTCGCACGCGTGCTACAGTGGTAAATTTATTCATCGCACAGACCAGTTTTTTCGTAGCACGTGCGACATATATGTCGCACTGTACAGCCCTGCATATACCCCATCCTCACCTCGTCCACCCATGGGCCTTCCTCCAGGGCACGTAATGAAGCACATTAGCACTGCATCTGTTGCTGTCTAAGCGGTTGCCAGCTAATCTCCACCATGCCAGTTCCCACACAGTCATCTCCAGGCTGCATTACGACACTCAGTCTTTATGGCCAATGAAGCCACGAGGCAATTTGCGAGCATGTGATTTAGTGTTGACCGGACGGCTCCACATAAAGCCAGCCTCCAGTGCCCCCTCCGTATTAGTCTAATTGAAATGGAAGCAGAGGGGTAATAATGCTATAACAACCCGGCGGTGCTAGCGCACGGGCCCCGCTGTGCTGAAACAGCGCTAATAAACCATAAATAAAATAGATGGCTAAGGGAGTGAAGCCCCCTCCCCCATGTGTCGGCTCATTGAGTTGGTGAGAGGAGTGCTCCCCTCTCAGCATCGAGATTAGACAGTCATCAGGGGCATAGACCCTCTCCACATGCCCCGCCGCTGCAGGCACTGAGCTCTTACGCATATGCACCAGTGTAACAGGGTGGAAGTCAATGCAGAACTCATGAGCAAGGCATAATTATTGTTAGATGCTCTGGTTTAAGACTATAGAGAGAGAGAGAGGAGGCAAAACTGTCTCATCAAACACTGAAATATACACCAAGCACTGGGCTGGAATTAGGGTATTTTTAAATTGCCTCTAGAGCTCAACTTTTGAAACATCACAGACCAGAACGCAGGGCTTATTTGGTTCTGATTCACTTAGGCATAGTTCACTTACAGGTGCATCTCAATAAATTAGAATGTCGTGGAAAAGTTCATTTATTTCAGTAATTCAACTCAAATTGTGAAACTCGTGTATTAAATCACTTTGCATGCATTTCAAAGAAATGTTGGTCAGCTAATGCTGTAAATTATACAGGAACCTTCTAACTTGATTGGTACATTAAAAAACTGTACTGCACTGGTTGCACTGCATGTTTATAATTTACCAAAAATAAATATTTAAAAAGAGCAATTTGTTTGCGAATCAGAACACAGTGGTTACCCTGCTTGTTTTTTATTTGTTTAAAAAAAAAAACTATTTAAAAGAATGATTTGTTCGTGGATCAGACTACACTGTTTGTGCAGCAAGTTTTTGAATTGCTAAAAATAAATAATTTTAAAGAATCAGTCTACACTAATTGTGTTCTATGTTATTGATTTATTAAAAAGAACCAATTTAAAAGTTTACACTGGTCACACAGTATGTTTTTGAGTCATTAAAAACTAGCTATTTTAATTTGAGAATCAGACTACACCGGTCATGCTGTTTTTCTGATTTGTTAAAAAGAAACGATTTAAAAGAGACATTTGTGAATCAGACAGCACTGCTTAATTAAATTTTTCATTAAATTAAAAATATATTTTTTTCTATATTTATATATAAATTTATATATCATATAAATGCATTTATCTATATTATTAGTATATTATTTATTTTTTATTTATTATCGTATAGTATTTAAACTGCTTGACCTTTACAAACGCTGGAAATGCGATTGATCTGTTGGTGACTGCGGTACTGTGTAAGTGTATGCCTTGTTTCTGTTGCTTGGACGAATACTTGCTGCTATAGAAGGATTTATTTGTACTGCTCTTTCATTTTTTATATAACCACATGTCAGTTAAATTATGTATTAATTTCCCAAAATTTCTTGGCAACCATAAACAAACTACAGTTGCACAGTGTTTACACCTTAATCAAGTGGAGCTTCAACATGGATCAAAACTAAATGCCATTATAATCAACAAAGCTTTGTAGACTGTGGGTGCTCATCTGTGACAGTTTGCAGAATGAACTATAGCTTTCTGCTTAGTGTCAGATTTTTTTTATGTATGTACCGCAGAATCTCAACATGGGGCACAAAAGATGCTCTTCAGGGGTGTGGGTGTCAGTTTTGTATAACCCTCACTTACTGGCTCCTATATTGTTGCTGAGGTGCACCACCCCATTACGCAGCTCCTCTCTGCTCAGTGAGGAAAAAGAATTGCAGTGATTTATCAAACTGTGTCTTTCTTAGACACATGAATCCAACATGAGCTAGCAGAGGGGAAAAAACTTAAACAAAAACATTAATTCTGTTTGACAGGGCCCTCTACATCTCTAAACACCACCACAGGATCAGAGACCAGAGCGAGAGTGATTCTCTCATGAAACACGGCGGTGATTCACTTTTGCTGTTGGTTCAGGATCAGATACGGCTAATCTCAGCTATGAAAGCAATACTACAGGGCATTGTATAGCACCATTTAATTAATGCCTGACATCTGAAAAATTGCTGTAATATTTTAGAGCAGACTCGTTCGTAGCAGCTTCTGTGGCCTCTAATGTGAGATAACATTTCTTTTGGGAAAGGATAGCATCTCGATCATGTGTAATACAACTTGACATTTTTACCTGTTATTTACAGGTGTAATTGAAGCCCTCATGTTAGCCGTTAGAGACTAGCCCTTTGAGAGCTCTTTGCTTGCAGAAGTGTCAAATCATCTCTTTGGCTAGAATTTACTTTGCCGTATTGAATTGCAAAATTTGTGTTCTGTTGACTAACCTCCCACAATCCAGTTTAACCAGGCATTATGTACACTGAAATAGGACTGTGTCCAAGTAATTAAATTAAACCATAATTTAGTTCTGCACAAAGACTTCAAATTTTTATGTAAATTAGGCTTATTATATATTGTGCTTTATTCAACAAGTAAAGTATGCCAGGTCTCTGCTGCATGAAAATTGTTCATCACAGATATTCCTTGGCTGTTTACATAGTTATTTACCTGATATGCATAATGTATGCACATTTAAATTAATTTTTATTAAAAATCATTTTTCATTTTATTTTGTTTTGTCAAAATTCAAACTTTTCCTCTCAGAATGGCAAGATGTAACCTCAGAATTGCAAGGTTATATCTCCCAGTTTTGAGTTTATACCTTGAAATTCTGGGAAAAGTCAGAATTTTGATATATAAAGAAAGAATGTCAGAATTCTGGGTTTATATCTCGCAGTTATGACCTTTTTCGCAGAATCAAAATTTTCACAATAACTGTTTTTATTTATTTATTTATATATTTATTTATAAAATTTTTATTCCATGGTGGAAACAGGCTTAAATAATATCATTGTGTTTAAATTTTTTTAACTTAAACTAATACAACTAAAAAACTATAAAAATTATGCTTGAAAATTACTAAGTTATTTACAGATTCTGTGCATTCAAATAAAAGAGCTATTGGTTAGTGCAGTTCTTTATTAGTGATTTCTCCCCTTAGTGCTGGAAATAATTAGTGCTCGGCCTGTTGCAGTCAGCTAAAGAATTTGAGAGCAGATATGACACGGATCCGAGCCAGGTCAAAGGTTATAATTTATCTCCCCTGTGCAAATTTTCTGGCCTTGGGCTCAGTCTTGTCATTGGTGACAAAATCAACACCCACACACCGCTCTGAATTTCAACAGCTAACAATACAGCTGCCGCAGCCACATCGAGACAGTGAGAAATGAGACCTGAAATTTCTGTCATAAATTGCAAAAACATTCTCAAAGGAGGATGGATAGGAGGAGACTAAAAAATTGGCGGTAGGAAAGCGGTTCTTAGCTCAATGGGCACTTGCGGTCTAACCTGGATTTACCACCTTGCGGGGCCTCCTGTGGAGGCTGTGCTGAGCTTCTGTGATGAAGGAAAAGACGGTCACTTACTTATCAAAGACTCCTTCGTATGCAGACACCGTTCTGTACATGACTCGCAATTGAATTCACTCTGGCCTTGAATTTTGACCTCTTTAATTTCAAAGAAAAAATATCTGTCTTTTATGTCTTTAGTATTCACTGCATCAGGGCTTGTTGATTTTCATAGGAAGAAGGTAAAATAGAAAATTCCTGCACTGTTGTAGCTTGCAAAAGTGTATTAAATAGCAGTGCTTCGGTCCAAGACCTTCTTCAGGCGTTTTGAAAGGGTGAAAGAGGACTCGCAAGCCAACAGAGATAAATGGTGAAAAGGCTTTTGTGGACATTGCTTGAGAAAGTATTGATAGTCTGGTTTAGTGCCGAGAGCCTGGCAAGACAATGGTCAATAAAGCCTCACTTCATAGCCCTTTCCAGAAGACCAAAGCATATGTAGGAGGCCATTTAGGGAAGTTTTATTTGGGCCAGACTTGTAACTAAGATTATTTAAATACATTTAATGTAGACTTATTATTGGAGCATTATTTACTTCAATGACACATAGAAACAAAATGGAACGTGTGGTTGCAGTGTGGACTAGACTCTGCAAGACTTTGTGTAAAGGTCAAAATGGAAATAGTGTCCAGTTAAAAATGATGAAGAATCTGCGCTAGTCTCAGAGGTAGAGAAGGTTTGGCTCTATTGCGACCATTAGACCAAATGGGAGCCTAATCTATCATCTTAGGCAGCAAATGATTGTCTCCACGCATCGCAGCTGGCCCATTCTGGCTGTGAAAACAGACAATGTTCAGGGTTTGGGTTTATTTGTCATCTTTGAGATGTCCCTTTCACACAGAAAAGGTCGACTGCGGTCTGGAGGACGTGGAGAGAGGACATGCATTGGGGACAGACCATTGGAGACCATATTAAACTGAGAGAAAGAAAGACAG
Organism: Sinocyclocheilus rhinocerous; assembly: GCF_001515625.1. NCBI lineage: Eukaryota > Metazoa > Chordata > Actinopteri > Cypriniformes > Cyprinidae > Sinocyclocheilus > Sinocyclocheilus rhinocerous. The sequence goes on from NW_015633949.1 coordinate 40,274, forward strand.
ATGGAGTTTGTTAAGATAATAAGTCTTCTTGAAATAAGTGGGAGTCGCTGTAATGCAATATTCATACTCCCCACAGACCTTAGTCTCAGTCTAATGATAGTTTTAGAGCAGCTTCAGACGTTCGTTTAAATAAGTGTGGTGTGGTGTGCTGCAGTTTTAATCATTTGCCTAATCAGTTATTCGTTTTTTCTCCATTACAGCATTTGTATTGAGTTGCAACTTCCCAGATAGACCAGCATATGGGGACGTGTCCGTCACCAGCCTACATGCAGGGGGAGAGGCCTATTTCTACTGCTTCAATGGATACCAACTCCAGGGTCCCTCCACCCTCACGTGCCGCAATGCCACCACACCCTACTGGAGCGGCAAAGTGCCGCGCTGTCTTGGTGAGTCCCAAATATTTTCTATATATTCATGCATTCATTCAAAAACGTGTTACCATAAGACACATTTTATTTTATTTAGTTTTGTTACCATAAGGCACATTTTATTTTATTTTATTTTATTTTATTTTATTTTATTTTATTTTATTTTATTTTATTTTATTTTATTTTATTTTATTTTATTTTATTTTATTTTATTTTATTTTATTTTATTTTATTTTATTTTATTTTATTTTATTTTATTTTATTTTATTTTATTTTATTTTATTTTATTTTATTTTATTTTATTTTATTTTATTTTATTTTATTTTA
>NW_015633949.1:40990-70582 GCF_001515625.1 Sinocyclocheilus rhinocerous
TGTTTTGTTTTGTTTTGTTTTGTTTTGTTTTGTTTACCCAAATATTGCTTTTATAATAAGGAATTAGAAATAAACAGCACCAGACAATAAAGCATGCAAATCACTGTTTATTTGTTTATTGCCACAATACTTACATATTAAAAATGTTATTATGAGGTTGATAGTATCACTAAACTTGTCTTTTTATAGTTTTATACAGTCATTGTCATGAAAAGCCTCTAATCTTGCAAATCTTTGTTTGCACAAAGATACCAAAAAATGTGGTGACAACTTCCTGGTTTACGTGGATCATCTTGATTCAGCTGAAGAACATAAATTTGACTCCTTCCTGTGGTTGGCATACATTTAAAATGAAAACTAGCCACATAAACAGACCAACCAAAACACGTTTTTACCAACCGTTGGTGACAAATTGCAAAATGACAATTTAGACAACTTTGCAGTTCAAATTATACTTGTATTCTAAAATAATTCATGTGAAGAATTAAAGTGCTTTAACAAAAAATAGTCTAACATTTCTGTTTTTTCACTCACTGAATGATGATGGCGTCATTTACCTTCATTAAGTGCCTTATTCTAACCAAGATTTTTGCTTTGTTTTTTAACTAAAAGAAATTAAATTATTTTCTGTGCTAATTGAGCTTCACTTGTATTGACCCCGGATGATTCCTTTAGCCTGATAGTAATGGATCTGGGCTGCTAATATAAAAGTTTCAAGTTGCTTACAGGTGGTGGTAAACTTGAAGTAGAGACTAACTAACATGTCACATGTGCCCTTTCACCATCTAGACTCTTAATTGCAGGTTGCTCCAAAGGGATTGTCCCTGTATTGAGCACACTATAACAAAAGCATCAGCTAAATGACAGTTAATTACCAAATCTGCAGTATTTGATCTCTGCCCCAGAGAAATTCAATTATGAAGCAGTAGCACTAGTATTCAGTACCGCTATCTTTACAAGTACAGGAAAATCTATGAAATAGTAGCTTCTGCTTTTAATGAACCTTATTTCATTTGCATATAGACGCAATGTGCAGAAAATGTTTGGTTTTGCCTGCCAATCATAAACACAGCCTCCTCACACTTGCTGATTTGCATCATTGTGAAGCCTCCCTGGACTCATTCACTAGCATTTATCCTTTGTTTTTTTTTCTCCGTCTCACCATAAACATACACCCACAAGTCATCGTGTCATTTAGACGCAGCCCTTATACTTTGGGCTCAAAAACAAACCTCATGCCTGTATAAATATTTAGTCCACACAGGTGTGATTTAACTTGACAGGGGAGAAACTCCCGGTGCGGTTGCTCCCTCCTCCTTTTAAGTTAATTGGAGCTTGATCATTGATTTTGGCTGGTATGTTGGTAACAGAAGTGTTTGTGCTACAAGGCAGTGAATATTAACAACCGTACCCCCTCAAGGCAGCCCGATCTGACAACGTGATTGACAGGCCTGCCTATTCTGCATAAATAAGGACTTTTTGCGCCTCGATCTCTTCGGAGAGCCGAATCCCAGAGCTGGGGAACTCTTCCTTCTTGCATGACAAACAGAACAACATCTCCGATTGCAAACAAGGCTGGGCTCCCTAAAGGAGGGCTGTTTTGATGAAGGATCTCATTTAGTGCTTTGGAGGCACGACTGTGGTGCAAGTTGTGAGGTGGTTTTGTTAGCCTGCGGCTGCCAGACACGGCCTACATGACTTGGGGTTTCTCAATCCCGCCATTGATTCGGAGTGAAATAGCATAAACGTGCCGTTTTAGAAGTGTGCCCCTGCCATGCTGATGCAGGGCCGGGCCAGACTGTCAGAGTCTGATTACTGATCAGCATGGGCAGGCTGCCAGGGAGCAGGGCTTTGGGTCCACTTTAATTATGTTCTGTCCGCCTGACTAACCTTCAGCCGTCAAGCTCAGAAGGTATCCTCCTCCTCCTCCAAGCACTTTCTTTTTTCATTGCCTTTAAGAAAAACTGTTTATTATTGGTGTCCTTCTCTGTTTAAATCATTGTGGTCTAAAGGTTCTTGAGTCAATGATGTGGCACTCATTTATTCATTTATTAACTCATCTATTCAAAAATACACTGACAAGGCAATTTATACACGCTATGACTCAAATGCACCTCTTTTATGATGAGCATGTTTTCTGAATTAAAATGTTTTTTATGTCTTTGTTGGGCTTGGATTTTAGGGTGACAACTGTCGTGATATCACAATGAAAACACCTGAAATTCTTCTTTTAAGTATTTATTTATTTTATTTATTTATTTGGTTTGTTTATTATAAAACTGCTTTCCTGCTGATTATTTTAATCTTTTTTTTTTTAAGTCTTGTGGTATGACCAACAAAAAAAATCTATAAAACAGGCAATGATATCATAGAGAGGACCCCTGCAGACCATCTTGACTGTGTGACAAGGTCAATAAGTTTCTTAAAATAGATAATTTGACCTTTTATTAAAGGCAAGGTTAGTTCAAGGTGTAGAAAATGTTAAATTAATAATTCATTATATTTTTATTATTGTAAAATAGGAACTTTGTGATCGTTAAAAACATATGTTCTATGTAGTATTCATTTGTATAGTATGAATAAAAACCCAGTGTAATACATACGCCTTGTTATCATTGTCATGTGACTTATGGCATCGGTTGTGTCTCTTTACTGTCATTCAGAACTGCTCTTCATGGGATAGAAAATGTTTAAAAAATGCCATCAAGTAGTAGGTGATCTGGATACAGTTTTAGGAATACTATGAATTCAGTCATGCTACTCATTTCATATACTATTTTTTGCCTACTATATAGTATATTGTAACGTAGTTTGTAGATCGGGAAGAAGGAGGCGGGAACCGGCGAACATTTAAAGATTTTAATAAAATATTGTACACAGGGACTTTCTGAAAGTGTCTTGTGACCTCACTTATTATGTCATCTTAGTCTTACTATTACTGCTACATTATTGTGTTTTGGACAAGGGTCTAGTCATTATGGTCATGCACTATATGAAAGAGTTTTGTTATCCACAGCTCAAAGCTCGCTCCGAGGGCTTACTAGACCTCTAGCTCTCTTTTTTTTCTTCTCAATGTCATCTGTCTTCTTCCATTTGTACCTTGAACAGTGGCCTGCGGTGGAATGGTGAAGAACGCGACTCTCGGCCGCATTGTGTCCCCTGGTTTCCCTGGCAACTACAGCAACAACCTGACCTGCCACTGGGTGCTGGAGGCCCCTGAGAGTCAACGGCTGCACGTGCACTTTGAGAAGGTGGCCCTCGCGGAAGACGATGACAGGTCCGTCCCAGTCAATTCACACAGTACTCCGCTATTATACACTAATTAGTCATCTGATGTTCAAAGAGACAGTTGGAGAAGCTCAGAGGGTCTCTTCACAGTGCCGTCACACTCCAAATGTGGTGCTGCTCTTCAGGGCATTATCTGCTACGGCGAGAGCGAGGCATGATAGGAACAGCTGTGAGTGCATGAGTGAAAGTGGATGAAAGTTTCTGAGATCAGACACTTGCTCTTCTTTAAAATAATTTAAAATAATCAAATCCCCTCGTGCAGGCGCGGAGAGAGTGATTAGAGCCCACTCCGGGGCCTCAGGAGGAGGATTAACTTATTTTTATTAGCGGTATCCGCTTTTTCTGCAGGCTTTGCTAACAAATGGACTTTTAATGAGGTCACTTGCTGCTCAGCTATTCAAAATCATATCAGGCAATTATTATGCAAACTGCCAAAAGACAGTACTAGAAATCGGAGGAACGTTACATCTGCTGCCAAACAGATACTGTTGAGAGTTTCATTGTTTTGAACCAAACTAAACCCTTCTGTTCTTTTTATGTCTGCAGGTTTCTGATTAAAAACGGCAACCACATTGATTCGCCGATTTTGTACGACTCGTACGAGGTGGAATACCTTCCGAACGAGGGAATCATTAGTTCCACCAGACATCTCTTTGTGGAGTTTACGACGGATGGATTCGGCACCAACACAGGAGTAGCCATCAGATATGAAGGTATGGACCAACAAGACTTACTGTAGCAAATGAATAAGTAGATGTTTACATGCACTAATTTTCGGCAGTCAGAATGAATACAATCCAACATGTTTCTGTTTATATGAACCCTAAATGTTGTAATCTGATTTACATATTTGTTTACATCTGCGTTACATGTGTTCGAACAAAACGGTACACAGTCATAAGTTCCATTTTTGCCATGATGACAAATCTAAAAATAAAGCAATGGATGTCAGAAGAGCATTTTTAGCCAATATTTAGCAAATATATCTCCTCCACTGACCAGTACGTAAGACGTGAGACAAAAATACACACACGTTTTTTTGTAAGATTTAAAGAATATGTAAACACACACAGCATGTCCGCCACGTATTTTTGACACTGATTGAGAAAATAGTTGGAATCCAGCTTAACAGGATGTCGTAATAATGAGGACTTGATAGCAGCCAGCATCTTTTCTAATCCATCCTCCGCTGGTTAGTCTCTGAGCCGGGCCATACACGGTTGACGGTTGCCAAGTTCAAACGTTGTTTGAAGAACACATGTCCTCTACAGAACCTGAGGGTTGTGGAGACAAAGAGCATACCTTCCGGCACATTCCCGTTGTTGCTTCTATTCACACCAAAGATCTCTTCTCCCATGTGCCTTGCTAAACGCTCCTTAGATTCGTGGCTCAAATGAGATTTATTCAGATTAAATCAAATGGAAATCGAATGAAGCGTGCAAATGCAACCCGACAAGGTCATTAAAATGAGTTTTAACTGGAAACACAGAGCCTGTTTTTTGTTTTTTTTCTTTTTTACAGAAATTGCATTCCTATTCCCTCTGACAGGTCAGTCGAACATGTGCAGTTACAGGGATATCATGCACACCTCAGAACCTCACAGTCATTATCCAGCAAGATCAATCTAATCTCATTTACCACGTCACAATCCGATTATGCTATCTACAATACACAATAATGTGCCTTCACGGCAACCTGTAACAATTTGGCTTGTCTTCTCATACTCTAGACGCCTCTCTGAATTTAACACCAGGCAGAGTGCTCAGGTTTTAATAGTCTTTCTGATTGAAGTGCTGTTCTCCTTTTTCTGCCATCATAAACAAAAAGGTTCTGTTTTTATCAGTTTCAGTAGACTAGCACAACCATTGATCTGGAACTCTGTATGTGTTGAGAGGCCACACGTAGAATACTCAGTCCCCTGAAGGCCTTTTAAACCATCATCATGTAAATCTATGTAGTATTTGCAGTTGAATAGAATATTTTTATTTGTATTTGCTGAAATAGATGATTTTCAGAGTATTGCCGTAATTTTTAGAGATTAATTTCTCTTTCAGCGTTATTTTGTTATTTTTTGGCCATGTTCTCTATGGTTGTTCTCTCAGTTTGGCCCAGAGAAACTTTTATAGCTAAAGTTTCTGTTTCATACCTTAAACACTACTGATCAAATGTTAAGGGTTGGTAAGATTTTTTGTATTTGTTTTAGTTTTTTTAGTGTTTTTGAAGGTCTCTTTTGATCACCAAGACTTCATTTATTTGATCAAAAATACAGTACAAAATGTAATAATGTAAACTATTATTACAATTTAAAATAAATGCTTTCTATTTTAAGATATTTTAAAGTGTAATTTATTCCTGTGATGGCAAAGCTGAACTTTCAGCAGTCATTACTCCAGTCTTCAGTGACACATGATCTTTCAGAAAGCATTCCGGTGTGAAATGTGGTACAATTTTCAGGATTTCTTTGATGAATAGAAAGTTCATTAGAACAGCATTTATTTGAAATATAAATCTTTGTAACATTATAAATGTCTTTACAGTCACTTTTGGTCAATTTAATGTATCCTTGCTAATTAAAAGTTTTGATTTCTTTTGAAAAAATATATGAAATGTGTATTCATACCTTCACATTTCATTCCTCTAGAGACTTAATGGAGTATGTTTCATTTAAGAATCAGCTTTGTCTCAGATATTGTTTCCTAAATTGCGAAATTTTCTGACATACAGTAAAAGTATAAAACTGCAGTGTGATTTTACTGCATACCGTCATGACAAGGTAAAACATAGTAACTATGAATTTTGTCACAATTGAGTAAAAATTGAAACCAGGCCACTTTGACTGTTATCTGTCCTGTGACAAACATTTTTAGCAAATTTATGCTGAGACTCAGAAAATAGAGTAAATAATTACATAAAATCAATCAAAATTCAATGAAAAAAGTTTCAGTGTTAGTATATTTCTGTTTTCTTTGTTTTAGAAGTGTCCCTATTGTTTTTGAAGGAATTTGATAATATTTGACTTCATATTTAAATATATAACTTTTGTGTCTTTGAACATTGAACAAAAGTTTGAGATATTGTTGGAGATCTCTTTGAAAACTCCCTTTTCTCAGGAGAAAAATCTTTCTCACCATTTAATCTAATTGTTGCCTGGGAGAAATAACTGAGACGTTTCATTTATGGTTTTTCATTCTTATTGGGACGTTACTCATAGCAATGACATAAAATGCACATAAATTATATACCGTCTGGAACTTATTACTCTTATTTCAATATAAATCTGACTTTTATGTTGATACCATCTTATATAATGATTGTTTCTGTGCTTATGAGAGGACAAGAATCAACTGATGATTAAAATGGCTTATTTCTACTTCTTTTAGAGAACAGAGCCAGATGAAGCCAAAGATGAATAATGCAAATGTGTGTCTGGGGAAGGGGATTGGGGGGGAGGTGGGTGAAAACAGTTTGCTGTAATTGGCAGAATCGCCTGTGTTTATTAAACAGAGAGCGAGGCTGAATGTAAAGCTGAATGTGGGTAGTCTAATCTAGCTCACGCTTGAATGAGACCGGACCCGGAGGGATATCAAAGCCAGTGTTTATCCATAGTCTGAACATCCTCATCTTAAGTCTCCTCCTCTCGCTCTAATCTCTATTCTACATTCTCAGACGAGCACAACAACCAATAACGGTTCAGCCAGGCGTGACGGTTTTTTGTTTCCCTGAGTGAGTTTGTTCATTCACATTTCACATTTATTCACGTTGTCAGGCCGTCTCTCTTCCTTTTACGCCCGTAAGTGGCCTTGCAAGTCTGGCTAAGGTTGATTAACTAACAATCTCCTTCCAAGGGCAACCTGAAACCTTGGGTTTGCGTCCAGGAAGATTTTGATTGGTGGGAAAGTAAAACGCTGCACATTGCTTTGCCACATTTAGCAGACAAATTCTTTTAGACTGCCATCTAAAAACGCTTTTACATTCGGACTGTCCTCGGCCTTTCGGACGAAATTATTTTGTGAAGCTGTTATAGGCTGAGCCGAGCGGACTGGTTGTTTGTGTGTTTTAAGCTCTTCTGAAATCAGATGCTTGGTGATAGTGTTTGGACTGTGATGTGTGTCTTGGAGCAGGTGATTTATGGTGTGTCCTCTCAGCTTTTGCAGCAGGGCACTGCTACGAGCCATTCGTCAAGTACGGCAACTTCACCAGCACTGACAGCACCTACGCTGTGGGCACGGTTGTGGAGTTCACCTGTGACCCCGGATACACCCTGGAGCAGGGCTCTGTTATCATCGAGTGCATGGATCCCAGCAACCCTCAATGGAATGAGACTGAGCCCGCCTGCAGAGGTGTGTGAGAATGTTTGCATATGCATATATACCAGGGTTAGGCCAAATTCAGTATTGAAGAATTGGCTGCCTTTCAGTTCATGAGAGTTAATGTGAATCTGTCCGTAAGGCTGATAAACTTTCAAACTTTAAACTTTTTTTCCCAAAACTTTCAAAAATGTCTTTGTCAAGGCAACATGTTTGTCTTTGTCTGAGTTCAGTTCTTGAGTTCAGTTCATTTGAATTCTTCTTCCTTTCAAATTGCATTCAAATTTGAATTGCAATTCTGCATCCTGTTTGCAAGCTCACTTCAAGTATAATTCTGAATGGTGCACAACCCAGTAGTTTAGTTGAATTCACTAAAATTGCAACCATATTTAAGCACAAAAATATGCATTTTGATTATTAAGCACCTCCAAACCAGTTTATTTAGGCACTAAATGCACTAGTAAATATCACCACACTTTATTTTATTTAAGTTGTGATGAAATGGAAGTAGCGACAAATCTTTTCATCTGCTTTGTGACGTGCCAGAACGAAGTCTGTCGTTTTGCTGGAACATTGAGATAAGATAAAAAAAAATGACTGGGTCAAAATTAAAATATAAATAAATAAAACATGCAGAGATGAATCATGCACAATAAAATCAATAATGTACATTTAGAAAATAGACTTTCCTTTTATTTCAGTAATCATATTTTTATTTATATGCAAATATGCTTAATATAAAATGCACTCTAATCATAAAAGACAGTGCTATTAGCATTGCAGTTTTTTATTTAATAAAATCTTTTAATAATAATATTTATATTAATATTTCTATAGTAATATTTTTTATATTTTAATAACATTTAGTTTTTCTCTTGTTCATGGCTGCAGTTGTTCATCAAAAGTTGATAGAAAATCATGACAAAGAGGATCATATCTAGCCATGTATCCAAAAGCATTGATTCAGCTAATTTGCTTATTGATTCAGCTAATTTGTGTTATTTTAGCAATTAATCAGGTGCTAAAATAACACAACATGCAACGTGCATGTGCAATTATATAACACATTTGCTTCTTGAATTCTCTCCTCCTTGTTCACACGTGAGGGTATATGCATAGGCTATACATTTGTGTGTTTCTGTGTATAATCTGCATTAGTTAGCTGCTGAAGAGTTCTACAGGCAGCATGTGCAGGTACAGTACAAGCCCCTCACATCCTTTTAGTGCCTTTTCTATGTAATCCACTACATCCTGTGTCACCTGGATGGATTTCAGACACTCTTAGCCACAGTCACGCGCCTAAAGCAGCACTAAAAGCATTAAGCCGTGGAGGCTAGTAGCAGGTGCACAGAGCCGAAGAATGTGCACAGATGAATGCAGATGGTTCCACCCCCACCTACACACACACAGTGCCATCTTATCTGACCCGTTGCTCAAGTACATTTCTCTAGCCTCACAATAGAGTTTGGATTGAAAGGATTTAATACTACTGGCTCCAGCAGAGGGTCAAGACAACAGCTTTTCCATCTGAAAATGTGCTTACAACCAGCTAAGCCAGTGTAGTGGTGTGAAAAAGGGAACATTTAAAAAACAGGAAGCCTCAAGTTGTTTATTAATCTGGCCGGAATTTTCCACTTAGACCCCAGTCGGATTAATCCAGAGCTTGAGGGGCTCACTTATACAACAAATTGGGATACAAAATGCCCGAACTTTTGAAAATGTTGTGCTTTTGTATAACCATCAGTGTTGTTATTGTTAGGTTGTTTCATCTTAGAAAATCTTTTTTTTTTTTTTTTTTTTAATAAAGCTGAAAATGCTAAATAGAAATGCTGCCTTCACAACTAACTTAGAAGCAAAAAAAACTATTAAAAATACTAAAAATACTAAAACTGAAAATAAAATAAAAATGAAATATCTAAATAAATATCTAAATACATTTATGTTTGTTTGCATTTCTTTCTGACCTCTTTTTGCTCTCTCTTTGGTTGCCTTGCAGCGGTTTGCAGTGGAGAGATCACAGATTCAGCTGGGGTGGTGTTGTCTCCAAACTGGCCTGAAGCCTATGATAAGGGTCAGGACTGCATCTGGGGAATCCATGTTGAAGAAGACAAGAGGATCATGCTAGACATCCAAGTGTACGTCAAAGTGAATGACATATTTACACATGATCCCACAGAAACCTTACACAGTCCTCACAGTTTTGAGAGAGATCTGTATCTGTCAGCCAGGACTTTTATTTCTGTTCCACTATGATGAACATCTTATATCATTTAACATAGAGAAATAAATATGCATTATATTGTAGGGCTGCAGGAATAATCGAAACAAAATATACTATATATATATATATATATATATATATATATACAGTACCCACTGTATATGCTGCATGTTTCAGAGTGAAGCACAACACTGTTAATTTACACGCAAGCAGGTCATCTGTGTTTTCAGTGTCTCACTAAATCCTGCTTCACACAAACTCGCTTTGGGTCTCTTATAATGTGGATTTCAAAATGCAACATGCGCCAACCGTCTTCCTATACTTGTAATGAAAAGCACTTATAAACTGGCTGTTGTTACCGAAAAGAGAAGCTTTAAGGGCTCCCTGTTGTTTCTGCCAGAATAAAAGCTTGATGTAATGTTTGAAAATTAAGAAATTAGGACTTCTATAAATATTATTGTAATTTTACAGTTGTTCTGTAAAATATTTTTTTTCTTAAATACTCATTTTAAAGTGAAATATTACAATTGTAATATTTCTTATTTAGTAATAATAATAAAAATTATAATAATACTACTAATAACAATTATTATAATTTAAGCCCTGTAAACACAGCAGACATGGAGCTTTTTTTTAAATCACATTTTAAATTGCAATTGGAATTTTATCAGAAAATTTGCAATTTGATTTTTTTCCCTTCAAATCGTGCAGCTCTATTACAGTATATTGTGTGTACATTCTCTACTTCTATATATACAGATGTCAAAATTAATTAAATTTGGTGTGATTTAAAATGCCTCACTGTAATATAATATATTTTACCGGGTGGCTTTTCAACAAATAATAACAGTGATAATTAATTACAATTAATTTTAATACTTTTTTAAATCAACTGACAGCTCTAGTTATATACCATGTATGTGGGCAAGATGACCCAGATTTATATTCTCCCAAAATCTCTGCGTTTGAACTCTCTTGAGTTTTTCAGTGGACAGTGCTCAGCTTGTAATGTATCATCATAGAGAATGCAACTGATACATCTGCTGCATTCTTTACTCACACTGAGATAAGTGTGGATCAAATCCACTGTGGCTTCATCAAGACCCTCAGCACACTCCCTACATACCCATCAGTCTCTAACTGTAGATTTCTACAGGTTCAAACTTGTATCACCATGGGGCCGCCTTTCTGCTGGGTTTGTCCTTGATGTGGCTGAGATTGCACTGCAGTTACAGATTCTGGTGCTTTGCGTCATCTGCTCCCCACTGACCGTTTCAGCTCCATTCTGCTTTCACTGTCCAAATGAAACACCCGTCATATCGCTCTGGGCATTTTGTGAGATTTCTGTTGAACTGCGACGGCCTAGATCTCAAAGACCACGATTGGCTTTTCTGAAGATCTCCCAGAGCACACATCTTTAAAGCACTGACACAACAGCACAGCTTTATTTCAAATTTACTCTAAACTCTTTGAGAATTAACCCAAAAACAATTTGAATTTCTCTGCGTTGCATCAATAATTACTGTGATCAGTGTGGCATGGCGCTTCCTTAGTGGCTCCTGCTGTCAGCCAAGTTCTCAAAGACAAGATAGCTGTTGCCTAGCTTTATGCTGAATTTAATTGAGGGGTCATGGGAAAGGTTGAGTGTAGCTGTAAATTGTGGTTAACATCGCATCAGGTTTACTCGGTTCACACTCCCTGCCAAATGCAGTCAAACAGCGCTGGCAGGGAGATTGAAAGCTGGCAAGCGAGAGAGAGTTCTTTTCTCTGCAGATCCTCGTGGGGGGAAGACTCAAACTACTTGGAGTTACAAGCTAGATCAACACGCCGTCCTCTCACAGGGAAAATACTCAGAATGTTCTGTTCCAAAACCTAGTGAGCTGCCTATAGAGATGGCATTTTAAGGCATCATCGATGCAAAAGCTGTGCCAAAAGGCAACTTAATTATTTCACACCTTAAGACACCTAATTTTAACCAAAAATATTTCTAGGTGGCATCATATGTACATTTCACAGAGAATGCACTCCCAGAATGCTTTGCGGCAAGCTCACAAATTAACCCAAGATGGCTTATGCTCACAAAGGCTGCATTAATATGACCTGTATTATTGTAAAATATCATTACAGTTTAAAACAACAGTTTTCCATTTGTATATGTTTTAAAATGTAATTTATTCCTGTAAAGATGAGTTTTCAGTAGCCATTACTCCAATCTTCAGTGTCACATGATCCTTCAGAAATCATTCCAATATGCTTAATATTCTGGGTGCTCAAGATAAATTTCTTATTATTATCAATGTTGAACATGGTTGTGCTGCTTAATGTTTTTGTGAAAACATTGGTACATTTTTTTCAGGATTCTTTGATGAATATGAAGTTTAAAAGAACAGCATTTATGTGATTTTTTTTTCAGTCACTTTTGATCAATTGAATGCACCCCTGCTTATTTAAAAGTATTAATATCTTTAAAAAAAATTATCTTACTGACCCCAAACCTTTGAGCGGTATAGCTATACTTTAATATTAAAATTAAAATATTATAATAACTTTTTTTGCTTTTTTTTTTTTTACATTTATACTGTTATAAAAGCAACATGCTAACACTAAGACAAGCTATTTGTGCAGTAAATAGAGTTGCTGCTGAGGAAGCAATATTATTTATGAGGTTCCATAATCAGTTAGGATGCCTAGCTAGACAGTAGGCAGCTAGCTAGGTTTTGGAACAGGGTTTGAGAGTCTACTCTGAAAGAGGGTGGCAAATGGGGAGTTGAAAAAAGAGGGCAGATGAAGGGGCATGTTGTGCATAAAGAGGATGCCAAAGTGGGATGCACAATGCACAAAGGTTAATAACAAACTCAACAGAACAACAATTATTTTATTGGATGTTTTTATGAATGTGAAATCAATTATGTGAGCAGGGAAACAAGTGTTGAGTGTGATTGTGCCGTCAGGTGAGATGCGGAACATGAGGCCCAGCTGTGTCAGACCCAGATAGATTATTCATGCATTCAATAATTTGGCTGCCTTAATTAAGATTCACTCATTTGCATATGGTTCCTTTCGCATTTGTCATGTTCTCTCTCTCTCTCTCTCTCTCATTGCAAGTGTCCCGGCTGCAGCGCTACCCTGTACTAATGTGTAATAAATGACATACCGGATGTTTTGCTGGAGATGCAGTCAACATAATTAATTAGGGTCTGAGTACCAGTGGTACGAGGACCCTCATGGAATTGCTCTGTTTCTTCTTCTTCTCCAAAGTGAATCGCATTTTTGAGGGCCTAAACATGCTCGAAAACTCACAAAACTTTGCACATGCGTCAGAACTGGGGAAAATGTACATCTGATATGGGTTTCAGAATTGGGCGTGGCAAAATGGCTTGATAGCGTCACCTATAAAATTTCAACGAAGTGCCCCTCCCGCTATGTTTCACGTACATGTACAAAATTCAGTAAATGTATGTAATGTCCCAATACCTACAAAAAAAGTCTCTTGGAGCGAAGTCATAAACACAACAGGAAATCAGCCATTTTGAATTTCCTCTACGATTTTTGTGCAGTTTTTGCCATTTTTCAGGCCTCTAATTTTAATCGGATCATCTTCAAATTTGGTGAGTGTAATCATAACGAACGTAATCATAATCTCCTCCTAGAGATTTAATGGCAACAACATTATATTTGGTCAGTCTAATCTAAAGGCCTTTGCGATGTTAAATTGCGAAGATCTTGAGTTTTCGTCAAAGGCCCTGTACGTGGCGGCCTGACATAGTTCGATGTTTCACCATGGAAAATTACATTGTTGTAAGCCATACAATGTCCAATCTGCCCCAAACTTCACACATTTGATAATTGTCCTGGCCTGAAGACATCTAAAGGCCAATATTCAGTTATTAATATAGCGCCACCTGTTGGCAACAGGATATGTCATGCTTTACACTAACTCAAACATACCATCTTCAGTCTGCACCAAACTTCACGTTTGATAAAGTCCTGGCCTGAAGACATCTACATGCCAATATTCAGTTATAGTCATAGTGCCACCAGCTGGCAGCAGGAAGTTTGGCACAGGTAAATGACTTTGATATATTCATCCAATATGTACCACTTTCAATGCATATTGCCCACCGTTCACTGTTTTCCTAAGGCCACCAGGTGGAGGTGGCTCCGGGTGCAAGGGCCCTTTCAACGTTGCTTGCAGTTTTAATTTTCCATTTATTTTGTAGTGGAGGTAATTGAGGGAGATGGTGAGTTTTCATTTTTCCTTCTGGTGAGGATGAGGCCACGTGTCTGCTTGAGACATATGTACTGGTGGATATTTGCTGATGTAGATATTTGTGGATATTTTAATACAATACAACTTTGTGAATTTATGAAAATATTGCACAGTTTTCTGCAATTAATTGCACCTAACATGCACTACCATTCAAAAGTATTAACAAATTAATTTTATTAAGCAGGGGTGCATTAAATTGATTGAACTGAGTGACACAGTGTCACAAAAAAATTATAATGTTTCATGTTTTCCCAAAAAATATTAGACAGCACAACTGTTTTCAGCATTGATAATAAAAAATTATAATACTAAAAAAAGTTGAGCAGCAAATTGGTGTATCGGGATGAAGGATCATGTGACACTGAAGACTGGAGTAATGGCTGCTAAAAATTCAGATGTGCATCACAGTAATAAATTACTATTTAAACTTTATTCAAAAAGAGTTATTTTAAATTGTAATAATATTTCACAACATTGCTGCTTTTGCTGTATTTTTGATCAAATAAATGCAGCTTTGGTGAGCATAAGAGACTTCTTTCCAAAACTTTAAAAAAAAAAAACACCCCAAACATTTATTTGGTAGTGTACAACTTATAATCATAAATATTGAATCCCCAAATTAATGTACGGTAGAATGAACATTAAGAAAGTGTATTTTAAATAATATTTTTAGCTTTTGTTTTTGTAAGTTTCTGAGGATAAAATTTGTAATTATTGCCATTTTGAAGCAATAGTTTAGGCCTAAACTACAAATGATCAGACTACTGTTTTTGTTTATTGTTTATTAATACAATGAGGGACTTTTAATTAGCTTGAACATATAATGTGAACATTAGCATAGCCTCAGAAATTGAAAAAAAAAAAACATCCCTAATAATGGCCAGCTGTATTTTTTTTTTTTTGTGATTTCATAGCTCTCTTGATAATCTTAATACCAGGTGTACATAGGAACATTGATTGAGCAGCAGAGGAACATGTAGGTGTGTCTGGAGTCATTCTGGTCTGCTGTGAAGCCCATACATCCCCCCTCCCTGATAATCTTCAAATTACCAAATTTATCAATGGACATATGGGACATTATCAGCTAGACATCAAGTGAGACATATTGGGAGGGAAAATGAATGGGGAGGGAGCCAACCACAGCTGTTCAGCCCATAGAGACTCAGAGAGAGAGACTAATAACAAATCTACTAGCACTCGTACACCCACTTTTAATATTTAGTTTCTGTCCTTACATTCTTGCATGCATCTTCTTACAAGCAATCATTGACCTGCCACAGGTCGTTATTGCTACTTAGGTGTCCTGCAGAGCCCTTTGGTTGCACCTGAATCATTGGTACTGTAATACCAGGGCCCGGGACACTGCTGGAGGCTCATTATGGGTCCGTAAGGACATTTTAGCCCGATAATGAATATGCACCCACTCCTCCGTAATCATTCGTCAATGTACGGCGCACTCCCAATTACCTGAGAACATGGGGCGTAATGAAGGCTGATGAATTCATTTAGCAGGTAGGGTTTCTCATGCTGAATGTGCCGGGCCATGAATCGGAGAAAGAGGGGAGAGAGGTGCACAGGTGACAGCTGGCACACCTGCACACAGTCTTTCATAGATTTAGCTGCACAGCAGGGAATGCTGGATATTTCAGAGCTAGTCAAAGTCCGGGATTCCCATGAGTGCTACAGCCCTCTACTGGAGTTATAATGCACAGCTGTGCAAGACCGACATGATTTAATGAGCTGTTCATGTCATGCTGTTCATGAGCTGTTAATTACATTACATATATATATATATATATAAACATTTATTTATTATTAATTATTATAAAAAAGAATATTAAAAAAATTAAAAAATAAATATACTAAATATTACAAATATTTATTACACACACACATAGATAATTTATATTATAATATATTATATTATAATATCATATATTTAATTTATGTTTTTTATTATATTAGAATTTTAATTAATTTAATGAATATGTGTGTTTGAACTAAACGGTTAAGTTAATAGTACAATGGTTCACTCATATAGTCAGTCACTTGTTTCTTTCATGAATGAATTACCATTTTTGAACAAATCTGTTGAACAATTGATTCAAATGACTCTTAAAGACAGACAATTGTTACCACATACTGGCATGACAGTGTAACCAGTAGAAAGAGTCACTGAACACCATGCAGCACTGTTGTTCTCTAACATATTAATATATACATTGTATATAATTTGTGCTTATGTTTGACAACCGTGATTCACACAGAATTACCTACAGTACTCTCTATAATATATTATTACATTCATAGTTTGTTGCATTTAATTATGCCAGTAATTATTAGAAAATGTATGTGGAAAAATGTTATTAATTATTGCCCGTACATAAATTTTGGGAATACCTACCATTGGAGAAATTCAAGCTTAAAGTACCACCTTCCTGTTTTTGTTGTTTCTGGACTTTATTTGATCCATGTCTAATGGAATCACTATTGGAAGTGCAATGCAAATCATAAGGATTTGTTCATGTCTTTGTGAATCTTAAATTCAGCAGCCTTTTTATGTGTTGCATCTGTATTTGAATCAATTTAAATTAGATATAGTCCTGGTTGACCATGAGCTGTTGAATTGTTTATGATTGTTTCTCTCATTTTCTCCTGCATTTGGCTTTGGGTTTGGCTGCAGAGCTCTGCGTGGTGTTTGCGTGCACCTCAGAGAGTCACAGCCCTTAACAGGCTGGTAATAAATCAAGGCTGTCTCATCCCCCCAGGCACCAAGCCAGAACCCAGACCAATATTTAACTTTCTAATTAAAGAAGAACTCTGCAAAAACAGAGGAACTAATTTCTCTCCTTTATTTGAGAAGGCATCATCCTCCAGTGTTGACAATCCAAATGAAGGTTTAGTCTCTTCTGTTTGACTGGCTTTTCCCAGTGCCAACATTGTACGGCTCTTCACGCAGAAGTAACTGGGGCTTAACCTTCATCTCAGGAAAGTCCTGTGTTCATTTGCTGCCTCTGTCCTAAGTCCATTTTAAACAGTTGGCTGTGGACTAAAGGCCAATCTGGAATCTTTGTGGCTCCATAATGGATTATATTCCAAGTAGAATCACCACTCCCACTCCAGTCTATGTATATATATATATATATATATATATATATATAAAGACTGGAGTAATGACTGCTGAAAATTCAGCTTTGCCATCAGGAATTATAGGTATTACATTTTTAAATGTGAAAGTAATTATATTTTAAAATGTAAAATTACTTTAAACAGAAGAGACTTATTTCAAAATCATCAAACATTTTTAATTATTCCAAACTTCTGACCAGTAGCAAATAAACCTTACTGTTCAAAGTGTGTTTGTTTTTTCTCAAGAAATGAATAATTATAATCAGCAAAGATGCATTAAATTGATCAAAAGTGACAGTAAAGGCAAAATATTTATTTTTCAAATAAATTACACTTCAAAATATATAAAAGTAAAAAATTATTTTAAAATGTAATAATATTTCACACTATCACTGGTTTACTGTATTTTTGATCAAATAAATTGCTTGTTGAGCATAAGAGACTACTTTCAGAAAAAAAATTGCAGATCTACACTATAGTATATATGTATATCTACATACTTTTTACATTTTAATACTTTTTTAAATACCACTTAAATTAGATTTTAATTAGATTTAATTATTGTGTTGCACACCTGTGCCACTTTTTTTATTTAGATTTACTTTAAATAAATGTAAGTTTCGAGGACACGCAGGGTTACTGTGCCCTGGGCACAAAGCTGTTGTTGGTATGTCGAGCACAGGCCCATCATGCCCAGCCCTCGGCACAGGGGATTTGATTGGAAATGGTGTTTTTTCCAGCAGGGCAATCATTCAGGTAGATGATTCTCCGCTAAACAGACATGGGGCAGAGGAGGGAAGACAGGCTTCAGAATTTGTTCACTCTGACGCATGAAAACAGTTGTTCTCAGTTGTGGCCTGTCAACCATTTAAATTACAGATAGTTACAGATAGGCTCGATTTGCGTGACAGATGATGGATCATAATGTATTAGTTTTCCAAAGAAACAGCATATACAAAATCCTCCACAAAATACTCCCATTTATCTCTCAAGCAAACAGAATCAAATGCATCTTCACGGCTTTCACCAGCAGAAACGTATTTTAACCATGTCTGAGATGCAGAGAATGTTTTGATTGACATTTCTTTTTTTAAAAAGCCAGCATTTGTCACTTCCTTTTAATTGTGCTGAGCGGAGGACGACGTGTCTGCGAGTCCTATATGAGAGTTTAATGCATTCTGATGCAACTGTGTTGTCGGCCAAGTCAAGCTGAGCCTGTTTTTGTGATTAAACAAAATGAAATTACTGCCAGCAAATGGAAAGCATGATTGATTTTCTCGGCAGATACGGTGTGCGGCTACGCAAAGGCTTGTTTAACTTTATCACTACAAATCCAATAAGGGCTGACACAGTTTCACTCTCTCCGGTCCTCAGAGCGGGTCAGGAGTTCTTCTGGTTTAAACGTGTCTCCCAGAGGAAATACATACACAGATTTTCCTGCATACAGTATTAGAGGGCTGTTGACAGTTGAATAATATACATTCAATCCATATGTAACAGTAGGTGTATGTGTTCGTGCAGGTGTGTAAGCCGTAATTTAAACATCCTGTCTTCATTTTGCTTGAATGTAACCATTCTGCCTCGTGCTGCAGCAGAACGGAGATGATTAATTATTCCCCTCTCCTCAGTAATGACTTCCATTACTGCCCACTTGTGATTAATTAGTGACAAGATAGAGTGTGTATGCCACCTCCCTGCCTGACTGAATCACACTCCCTCCACCAGTGACTGGCCAGACTGCCTGGGTCTGGTGGACGTCAGCCACAGTTACAGATCACATTCACATATAGAAATAGAGAGATATATGCTGTAATATGCCTCAATGTGTCTGTATTTTGTAGTGTAGGCTGATTATTTGTGCAGCAGTGAAGCAGATGATGTCAAGGCAAAGCTTTTTATTGACATTTCTTTTGTAGACTGGGGCTTTTGTCACCTTTGTGTAAGGCTGACAGGCATCTTCAAGGCATTACAAAGTGTTCTGAAGGTCATATATTCCCCAGGCTTTTGAGCAATAGGCTTGGATTCCCCTCAGGTTTAAAAAATGAAACTTTTTGCTTTTATACTTGATATGATCCAAAACTGAAGTATGGAGGGGAAAGCAAGTTCTTGTGACTATGGAAAATTCCTTCTTATATTTTTTTAATTTTTAATTATTTGTTTATTATTTATTCTATTTCAAACAAATGATGTTCTTTTGAACTTTATATTCATAATAGAATTCTTTCCAAAAAAACATATTAAGCAGCCCAACTGTTTTCAATTTCTTGAAATGTTTTCAGTTTTATTATTTTAGATTGTTATAGTATTGCCATCACAGGAATACATTACATTTTACTATAATTAATTAAGAATAGAAAACTTGTATTGAAAATTGCAATAATTATTTTTTTTTTAAATAAAAAATTCAGTATGAACAAATAAATATAGCCTTGGTGGAACTTCTTCAAAAATAACTTTTGAACTGTATGCATTTAATGTACCTGTAATATAAATAGTTTATGTTTCTGTCCCGTGTTTTTAGTTGTAAAAATGAAAGCAAGTTTTTAGTCTTTTATTCTCCTCTCAATTTAACTTAGAAGTGATGATGTCTAGGGCATGGATGTGTATAAGTTTAACCATAATAAATTCATAAATTAGAAAAAATGGTAATTTAAAATGGTAATAAGGGTTTTTTATAAAATGTAAAATCTACAATAATTTCACAACAAAATTCAAAGCATGTCCGTGATGGAGATTCTCTTGAATTTGCCACAGGGACGCTGCCAAATGTTCTTTCTCTCTGGCTCCTGAATGTCAGGAAACTGATTTTCCAGCTATTTCCAAACATGAGATAGGAGGAGCTGTTTCCCCCCGCTGCTGAATCATTTGCTCTTTATAGTCTGAGTGAAATAATGTGGTTTGTGATTGCAAGGCTATTGCAACTATGCACAAAAATGCTTAACAAAAGCAGTGGGAAAACATTAAACAGCAGAAAAGATTTCATTTGCAGCAGGGACAAAAGAAAAGCCGTGAGGCCGGAAAATAAGGACTAGAAGAAGACTGTTATTGCTTTGAGGTGAGACCTAAACATCTGAGATTAGACTGGGATTGACCTGTTGTGTACTGTATTATCTGCTCGCAGTCTTCACATGGGAAAGAATGACATGCTGACTTTTTACGATGGAGATGACCTGACTGCAAAGGTACTGGGCCAGTACAGCGGTTCCCGTCCTCGGTTCAAACTCTACACCTCTATGGCTGATGTGACCATCCAGTTCCAGTCAGACCCTGCTACCAACATCTATGGCTACAACAACGGCTTTGTGGTGCACTTTTTCGGTAAAGACCTATTTAACCATTTCTGCTGCACTTTCTCAGCGTCAAGCATGTAACCATTCAAAAGTTTGGTGTCAGTAAGATTTTTTTAAAAGAAATTAATACTGTTTTTCAGCAAGAATGCATTAAATTAATCAAAATTGACAGTAAAGACATTTATAATGATACAAAAGATTTCTGATCAAAATGCTGTTCTTTTGAACTTTCTATTCATCAGAGAATCCTGAAAAAAAGTATTTTGATTTCCACAAAATAATAATAATATTAAGCAGCTCAACTGTTTTCAACATTAATAATAATAAGAAATGTTTTTTTTCGGTACCAAATCAGCATATTAGAATGATTTCTGATTTCATGTGACACTGAAGACTGGAGTAAAAACTGCTGAAAATTCAGCTTTGCCATTACAGGAATAAATTATTTCTTAAAATACAGTCAGAAAGAAACTGTTGTATTAAATTGTTACAATATTTTGCAATATATTCCTGTTTTTACTGTATTTTTGGTCAAATAAATGCAGCCTTGCGAAGCATAAGAGAAAAAATCCTTACAGATCCCAAACATCTAAATTTAGTTTGAAGAAGCTCATTAATTGTCTACTTCTGAGATTTATTTGAGGTGCCGCAAGGATTGCCAATCTCAGTCTGATGAAAAGGTGATGAGGAGACGAAATAGGGAGAGGGAGGTTATAAGAGTGAGAGCCACAACTGGTTTAGTCCTCACCTTTCCTGGGGATGACGTGAAGGTCATTCCATCAGCTATTGCACAAGATGAGATAAAATATAATACGTTCTATTTGGAGGGTGGAGAAATGCAGATGATTCATAGAGCGGACTGAAATGGACTGTTTTTCCATTTCCTTCACGCAGCACAGAGGGAAGATTCCACCAGTACCTTCAGCATGTGCAGGGGATTTGGCCTTGCAGAGGCGCTAACAATTACAGTGCATGTTTGTACTCATTAGCTGCATTTGCCGGGTGCAGTGCCCTCCCCAGCTCTGCCACGCTAAGAATGGACATCAGCAAAATGCCTGCCAGCTGTCTTGTGCTGCTCTATTCAAATTTATAATCACAGCCAAGCTGATTCCTAGCATTTGATTTATCAGTCATTAGGCACAACACCTGTGGTTTGTTTAGGGACACGGTGAGAAACAAAGAAATTGTTTTGCAAGCATTACTGAACATTCTGTCTCTTTTTCACTCACTCTTGCTCTACTAATCAAACTAATTGAGTCTCTCTTCATAGGAAAGAAATACCTCATCATTTGCACACTCTCATGTCGTTCCAAACCTGAATGACTTTCTTTTTTCTGTGGAACTCGAAAGAAGATATTTCGAAGAATGTTTTGTCCATATAATGAAAGTCAGTGGTGTCCAAAAACAGCACTGAGCTCCAATGACTTCCATTATATGGACAAAAAAATCTGGAAAAAAAAACTTTTTTTATGTTCTAGAGAAGAAAGTTTGGATTTGGAATGATATCAGGATGAGTAAATCATGAGCATTCATTTTTGAGTGCCCCAACAATTGATATCTTTCAGACGTTATAAGATTAAATGAGATCTCACAGATGTCAGTCTTTTCTCTTAGAAAGCAGTCAGATTAAATGATGAAAATTTTAGAAATTTGCTTAATTTCATTTAGTTGTATACTCTCACTGTATGTAAACAATTGTCTCATTTGTCTCATTCAGGAGAAATTGAATCTCCTAAGGTATTTTTTTGTAGAAATTTCTGAGAAAAAATTGATGCAGCAAGACCTCACCTGAGCCATGAAAGAGCAACCACAGAGCAATAAAATGTTCCTCTTTGCAGAGGTTCCCCGTAATGACACATGTCCAGAGCTTCCAGAGGTCTCCAACGGCTGGAAGACCACATCTCACCCTGACCTGGTGCACGGCACGGTGGTGACCTATCAGTGTTACCCAGGCTTTGAGGTGGTGGGCACCGAAATGCTCATGTGCCAGTGGGACCTGACCTGGAGCGGAGACTTGCCTAGCTGTGAAAGAGGTGAAAACACACACACACTCTCTCAATGATAACCACTCTCTCTAAAATCCATTTTCACCCCACTTCCAAACCAACACACACCGCCTATTGATCAAGAGCAATGCTGTGCTCCGAAACAAGATGAGCTTTTGAATTCCATTTGAGGGGGGAATTTCACAAGTGCCTGTTCGCCTCTGCAACTCGGTCACATTCAAGGATGGGCGAAAAGTGAAGGAGGGCTTTGTGGGTAATCACTCACTTTTCTTTCGAGGGTGACTTCACGGATGAAGTGGTTATCGTTTCACTTCACAGTCTGATGCATCTTCCTCTCTTTGCTTCCACCTTACGTGATTTTTGTGATTTTGCAAGAATTTTTATTTCGCTCTCCACCCCCTGGTGAGTCCAGAATGACGACCCGCTGATGCACTGAGTGTTTCATCAACAAATTTCAAATCAGAGCACCTCCACAACTTACTGTTGTAGCCAAAGTCACTCCAGTGCTTGAAATTAAATCTCGTCGCATGGCTATTGTGCTGCTTGGACTCACTCTGTGTTAGTGTGTAACACTGCAGGCTCCCAGGATGTCCAGAGACATTCGTCGTTTCAAGTATCAGCAGACAGGAGACCGAATGACCCCGGGGTCCAGGTTCTGCTGCTGTCCCTGACAAAAACAGTAGCAGCAACAGCAGGACAAAAGCAGCAGGGACCGTTATCCGGTTCAAAGCTTCTCACCCGCCACGCAAACATCATTAACTCACTCGCCTCTCCCGTCCCCTTTTCCTGCTCCTCTACTGCTGAGGAGAGAATTGGGTTTGCAGCTGGGCAGGCTGGAGCGAAGTAATCTTTTTATTATAATGCACTGTGTCCGTACACTGCCCCTGAGATCAAAGTCACATGTTCTTCTTGCCTCATACTTTCTGGATGTGATGAGCAGTGGCCCCTGGCACTCTGATTTTGTGGAACCACAAGTATGATGTGAAATGTGAAGAACAGAGAAACCAGAAAGCATACTGTTAAAATGTATCTTAAATGCCACATATATTGCTTTGGGTATTTATATGCGTAATTGTAATGTAAAAACGAGCTAACATGTAAAATAAAAATAAAAATTTTTTAAATGCATGAATCACAAAGTAAAATGGCTATAAATTCATTCTGATCCAAAAGCAGTGTTTGCTCAACAAATATTTGTATGTAAGTCAATGGTGCCACCCTCAGGTGAAAATGAGAACTACAATACAATTCAACTAATTAGTTGACAGTAACATTGATTGCCTAACACAGGGGTCACCAAACTCGGTCTTGGAGGGCCGGTGTCCTGGAGAGTTTAGCTCCAACCCTAATCAAACACACCTGAACCAGCTAATCAAGGTCTTACTAGGTATTCTTGAAACTTCCAGGCAGGTGTGTTGAGGCAAGTTGGAGCTAAACTCACCAGGAACGAGTTTGGTGACCCCTGGCCTTACATATAAGATTCTTGAATATTGCAATGTAAAATGTAATATTTTAAGTGTGACTTATAATAGCACGTTTATACTGCCATGTTAATGTATTTACATATTTTATTATTATGCTTACATTATAAAACCATTAAAATAATCATTATTGACGTACAAACTCATATATCATAGATCTATGATGTACAGTACTGACCATTCCAAACTCCAAACTCAACAAAAGAGAAATGCAATATTGTTTCAGTATAAACAATAAACTCTGTGGCCGGCCTGTTGCTATTTCTTTTCCAGTCCTGTCATGCCCGGATCCAGGCACGGTGGAGCACAGTCGCAGGGTGATGTCAGGCCCGCGTCTCATCGTGGGCTCTACTGTCCAGTACATCTGTAACAAAGGCTACTCGCTGTCAGGAAACAGCCTCCTCTCCTGCTACCACCGTGACTCCACCGGCCCCAAGTGGAGCGAGAAACTGCCCAAATGCATTCGTGAGTACATGATTTTGTTCACAAATAATCCCACATATACACACCTACAGACAGACACACATAGTGGGTGTTAACTGTATAAAACGTATGATTTAATCAACTTGCAATGAAGTCTTCACAGTATAGTTTACAGTGTAAACACTGAAACATTTAATAATGTTTGTTTTATTTTATTGTACTTTTTTTCTAAATTTGTTAATTCTATTTACAGAAATAATATAATAAAACAAAATAATCCATATTAGTTCTTTTTTGGGGGTTTGGTTTGGTTTGATTTGATTTGGTTTTGGTTTCTTTTGATGACAAGTTTTCAGTCTATTCACAAACGTAGTAGTATATCATTAATCCATACTTTTGTGCTTGGTTGTTTTTTTCAATGTTTCATTCTATTTACAAAAACAATAGTTTATTACTAACAAATACATATTTTTTTCTATTCTTTCTTTTTTGGTTGGTTTTGTTTTCTTTACTTTTGTTTACAAAGTCTCTATTCTGTTTTTTTTTTTTTTTTACAAGTCATTCTATTTACAGAAGTGGTTGTTTAGAACTAACTAAATCATATTTGTTTTTGTTTGTTTGTTTGTTTGTTTTGGTTAGTTTTATTTTCTTTACTTTACAAAGTCTCATTCCGTTTAAAGAAATTAGTAGTTTAGAACGAACTAATCTGTATTTGTTTTCTTTTTTGATTTTTTGTTTTGTTTTGATTCGTTTTC
The DNA here is from genome assembly GCF_001515625.1 of Sinocyclocheilus rhinocerous. Taxonomy (NCBI): domain Eukaryota; kingdom Metazoa; phylum Chordata; class Actinopteri; order Cypriniformes; family Cyprinidae; genus Sinocyclocheilus; species Sinocyclocheilus rhinocerous. The sequence goes on from NW_015633949.1 coordinate 66,161, forward strand.
ATTTTATTTTATTCTAAATTCAGAAGTAGTTAGTATAGAATTACCTAATCCGTATTTGTGGATGTGTGTATATTTGTGTTATATAGCTGATTCGTATGAGCCGTGTAGGAACCCCGGCACTCCTCCCTATACCATTCAGAGCTCAGAGAAGCATGTGTATCAGGCTGGAGAAACTGTGCGCTTCTCCTGCATGAGTGGGTATGAGCTCCAGGGCGAGCCTGTTCTCCGCTGTGTCCCCGGGCATCCTTCCAAATGGAGCCATCCACCCCCGCAGTGCAAAGGTAGTCTGTGTGTTTTGCAGTGTTCATGATGTGTGATCTGCATACTATATCATTCACATAAAGTCTCTTTCCTGTCTGCAGTGGATGTTTATTTATTGATATGCTGTTTCTCTTCAGGGTAGGGAGTGTTTGTTTTGAATAATTGCTATGACAAGCAACATTTTCTCATTTGTTAAAAGCTCTCGCTTTTCTCCCAGCCGTAACACTGGAGTACATAGATGAACGCAGACTGGATGGTAAGAACCTTTGAATATTAGAAATGCACATAAATTTGTCATCACAGGTATACAGATTAACTTATTTTATGTATTTGCTATACTTTGTTACTTTGTCCCATATCAGTGGCCAGTGCAGACTTCAGTATAGAGGGAGTCAGTGTGGCTGTTTCCATTTTTATCCCAGTGGCCATAATCATAATAATCATCATGTCAATATATTTCTACTTCTCAAGGTAAGCTTTTGTTTTGTTTTGTTTTTTTGTTTTAAATAAATTAATATGTTATTTACCAAGGATGCATTAAAATGTATATTACTGATAAATGCAATTCTTTTGAACTTTCTTTTCATCATTAAATCCTGGGAAAAAATGTATCCGTTTCCACAAAAATATTAAGCAGCACAACTGTTTTCAACAATGATGATAATAAAAAATGTTTCTTGTGCAGCAAATCAGCATATTAGAATAATTTCTGAAGGATCATGTGAAACTGAAGACTGGAGAGGACTGGCTGCTGTAAATTCAGCTTTGCCATCACAGTGATAAATTACATTTTAAAATAAATTCAAATATAAAATAGTTAAGTTGTAATAATGTTTCACAGTATTACTGCTTTTACAGTTAAATAGAAGTTAAGAAGTTAAATATAATTTGTTTTGCGGATGCCATGTTGTTGAAATTTGTATATGGTTTGTGACAATTGTTGTTATAGTTTAGTTCAAATGTCTCTCCTGTGGTTCAGTCCATTGCAAGTCATGCGGATCGTCATCATATGTTTGTTCTCAGGGTGCAAGGCAAGTCTCTACGACTCTCCATGTCCACATTACCACAATATGATCACATCAGTGGAGAGTCAGCTTTTGAAAACCCCATCTATGAGACTGCAGTAAGTAAAGCATGTATTTATAAACAGGCTACATTCATCAACAACCTCCTCCTCAGTTGTAATAGAAACCTATTCCCACCCATCGCATCCATTTGCAGTAATATTTCATGGTAGGACTGAGAGGTACTCATGTGTTTAGTCTTACAGGTGCACATCTGCACTTTGAACACCATCTGCGTTGCCGTATTGTGGGTTCATTTCTGTAATCTAATTAGCTGTAAAGTGCCATTCTGGAGTTTAAATGAAGTGGTGCACGGAGCCACACCCTCATCATCTCATCATTAGCGATCACACACGGTTTTATCACTGGGCCAGAACACCAAAGAGGAAGTTAAACATTTAACTTCATTATTGCGGAGTCTGTTAGCATATCACCAGCCACCTCTGCTTCAACTGCTCTCGTTGTTCAACATTCAGCTCAAGATTAACATTCACACTACAGATTAAAATTGTCTTCATTTGTTCATATTCATGTCGCTCCTCCAAACTTCTGTGACTTTTTCTTTCTTCTGTGAAGCACAAAAGGGAGACATTTAGCACAATCTCCCAAGCGGAAGGGACCATTGCTGTTGATCTCCAAAAAGTCAAAAATATGAAAAATGTAATTGATCTGATGCTTTTTGACTTGCTCAATCACTTACATTTGCACATTCTTTCCTCTCTCACTATCTGCATCCCTGAAGAACAATGAGGTGAGATTTTGACTTACAATACTTTTACACTGATGCATGCTCTTTTTCCCCAGCCTCCTGCGTCTAACATGCGTTACAGACTGCAGGTTATTCGCACCTCTTATGTGCTGTGCTAGTGTCCCTCCAGATCTCTCTCTGTGTGGTGTAGCACTCATAATCCCAGCAGCACTCACTGCCTGCATATACTAAACCGCTCAATTTCTGGCCCCCAGGGCAAAGTCTGTGTTTGACTGTATACGCAAGTGTGTGTGGTTGGACAGATGAGTGTCTGTGTACTGTACTGTATGTTGTGCATGTATATGTGCCAGTTCTTCTTGCACTAATGCCCTGAAGTGGCGACTAGCATTATGTGAAGATGATGCAAACACAAGCATCTCTCTTGGGTATGAAGAAAGACATGTCTGTCTAATGACAAGTCTCGACTTACAAAAGACTGCGATTACAAAAAGCAGAGCCAATCAATATTGCGTTTTGGATATTTAATTTCAAGATTATAAAGGTTTGTTTTTATTTCACATATGTTATTGATTTAGCATGCTGTTTATTTTTCATAAATATCGGAAGGCTTTTTAATACTCATTTAGTAATCTACATTGTGTTTATTTGTTGGATAGCACCAAAATATCACTTCATAAATCACACATTGTTTTCCGAACAAAATTGCCTGAAAGTTTTTCCTCCAACTTCCATTATGTTTCCATTGCTGATTATTTTTACGTTTTTTCATGCTTAAGTTGCATGGTATTTTTGATTTGTACAGAGACCTATGATTCAAAGCAGCCACCAGAGGTACTCTCTAGGATTCTGTTGTAAAGAAAGAGCCTGTAAGGAGAGTTGATCAATGGAATAGCGTCACATGGACAAGGCCGAGAAGGTTTGAACCACTGGCGTAGGGCGTCTCCATTTTTAGCATCTCTTTTGTGTTGTTTTCACAGCCAACATTGGTTTTGCTACATATTCCTACCTCTCACATAATGACTTGACATATATACAGGTGCATCTCAATAAATTAGAATGTCGTGGAAAAGTTCATTTATTTCAGTAATTCAACTCATATTATATTTGATGTTTTTTGTTTGTTTGGTCCACAGGATACAAGAGAATACGAAGTCTCCATTTAAATAAAACAAAGCTTGTTTTAGCATGGAGGACTGCAAGCCTTGTGGAAGATCTCTCAGTTCCTTTCACATCTAGCCAACTCTGCTCTTAATCTCACCTACCTTCTCATCTTTTTCCATCTGCTGTAAATATCTCCTTGCTTCTGAGGACTTCCGCAAGCGAAGAGTGGACAACATGATATTATTTTTGTAGAGCTTCAATAGCCATGGCCTAGCAGAATTGCTTGTACAGTTTTTACCCGTAATTGAGCCAAATTAAGGAAATTTAAAAAATGACTGATAATAGGGGAGTCCATGTTATTTAGGTGACTGATGTCTCTAAACAGATTTATTCATTTATTTGTTTTTTAATTGTCGCACTTTTGCACTCACAACCCTTCCTTCCCCCTCTCCAAAAAATTCACATGTAAAGTTACATTGTGAGATTTAAATAAATCACAAGTACAGGAAATAGTTGTAGTTGTGGAATATAAACAAAATAATATACATTCACATTGAAATATAAAGCAATTAACAATATACAGTCGCAATTATGGGAAACAATTACCTGTTCATTTTCAGGCGGAAATGGCTTTCCATAGCAATGATATAAACTACCGTTCAAAAGTTTGAGGTAAGATTTTTTTCATGTTTTTGAAAGAAGTCTCTTATGCTCACCAAGAATGCGTTTTTTTTTAATACATTTAAAAACAGTAATATTGTAAAATATTATTACTATTTTCTATTTGAATTTTTTTTTTTAATGTAATTTATTCCTGTGATGGTAAAGCTGAATTTTCAGCATCTATTACTCCAGTCTTTAGTGTTACATGATTGTTCAGAAAGAAGAATTTCTTGTCATTTTCAATGTTGTTAAACAGTTGTGCTGCTTAATATTTTTGTGGAAACCATGATGCTTTTTTATTATTATTTGACGACTAGAAAATTCAAAAGAACAGTATTTATTGAAAATAGAAATCATTATAAATGTCTTTGTCACTTTTGATTAATTTAATGCATCCTTGCTGTATTAAAAAAAATCTTACTGACTCCAAACTTTTGAATGTTAGTGTATCTGGAGTTCTTATTCAGATGAATTAGTCATGAATGTAATCATAACATTTCAAACCTGAACTCCATGCAGGGACAAAATAAACATTCTTTAAAACAATTATGTAAAACAGCAACCATTGAACAATTAAACATGTGTATGGTTTACAGTTTTTTTTTTTTTTTTTTTTTTTTTTTT
>NW_015633949.1:70809-79412 GCF_001515625.1 Sinocyclocheilus rhinocerous
TTTTTTTTTTTTTTTAGTTTTCCACATCATGAAAATGAGAGGTGTTACTTACAAAAGATGATTATAAACTTTCAAATAACATCTGTCAGTTTTATGAAGTGTAGTGTTTTGCATGGAAACTGGTACATCTGTATCCAGTAATGTGACGTGGGTCCCTATTTCACTGGGGTGATCTCAAGCCTTTACATTAACCTTACTTATGACTCGCCTGTGTGTACAGTTTCAAACAAAAGACTGCTGGGGAAAAAGTCTCTGTCTGTGTCCAAAATTTATCCAAAAGTTTTAAAAAATGTACAGAAAGTTCTTGTAAATCATCCCTCCTTCACTGATCAATTGGCTCTGATTTTTTGGTTTCTGTTTATTTTTGTATGTTTTTATACATATTATGAAACAAAATAACAACTGACTGTACTCTTTCAGCAGGCACTCTTAATATATAAATATCTAAGAATGTACATAAAATTTGTATTAGATATGGCTTAAATGTATGTATATATGAGGTTTATCTATTATAGAATAAATCTTTGTTCATCATTTCACACTGTCTGTTAATATCAATGATATGGATCATCTAAAACAGTTATGTACTTGGTCCCCATATCAATGTTGTCCGTATTGATTGAAATATTGTCATTTCAATGTAATTAGCAAAAGCTGCCAAAAACATCACAATTGGTCACATGACAGACTTGCATCGTGAGTGTACGTTTCAGTGTTTCGCTGTCTCCAACTGAACAACATTATTTTGGGAACTTAAGAAACAACGTTTAATGGAAGTCAAAGAGATCTAGTAGCCTACATTTTTTTTCAGAGCAACATCAATAACTCTGATATAATTACAGGTGTTACATTCATAAAGGGTTAGTTCACCCACAAATGAAAATTAGCCCATAAATTACTCACCCTCAAGTCATCCTAGGTGTATATGACTTTCTTCTTTCAGACGAATCCAGTCGGAGTTATATTAAAAATTGTCTTTGATCTTTCAAGCTGTTTAATTCCACTCAGCGGGTGTTGCATGCATCAGTCCAAAAGAAGTTAAATAAAAAGTACCCATCCATTAAAAAAAAGTGTCTCACATGGTTCCGGGGGGTGAACAAAGGCCTTTTGTAGCGAATCGATGCGTTTTTGTAAGAAAAATATCCATATTCAAAACGTAATAATCACTTTAATATAGCTTGCGACAAAAGTTGTACACTGGAAGCAGCTCCGGGCGGATGACGTATGAGTTCAGCTCTGCGCATGCGCCAGTGAGTCTCGTGAAAACCAACGTTTGTTAACAGGAGCAAAGGAAGCAAAGTTTCCTTACTTTAGCAAAGGAAAACAAATCTCCTCTTGGCTTATATCGAAATCCTCCGACATTCTTCTTTACAAATACTCGTTTTGTACTTCTAATTAGTGACCGTTGTTTTGTTTTGATCTCTTCACCGTTATTGAAAAAAATTATATCGCGATACATATTGATATTGAATTATTGTCCAGCCCTACTTGAGGGTGAGTAATTTATGGGCTAATTTTCATTTTTGGGTGAACTAACCCTTTAAATTATCCAAAGCAACTTATCCATGAGCAGTTAAGTAACATGACAAGTGCTATAAAATATATTACAGATAGTTCAGAGAAAGAAAGAAAAAACAGTTAAAGAATAGTTTGAGGTTTTTATTTTATTTTTATGTATGTATTTATTGTCTGATGGATTCAGTAAAGCGCTTACAGAAGAAATCTGTCTTAAAAGTTGTAAGGGGCTTGGCTGTTTGGGATTATCATGGTTCAAAATGATATATTTTTACTTAATTGTACTGTACTGTAATTATTTACCACAACATTGTCATAGCATATCTTAATTAAAAATGATGTTCCATCAGATTGTTCTGTTTTAGTTGTTATTCACACATTTTTTTATCCGTTTTAAGGATTGTTTTACTTTTTGTAATATTTCTTCGCTGTGCTTTAGAGAAAACATGGCCTGCAGGCTTGAAGAGTTCGTGTTGTTCTGTCAGACTAACACTAGGAGGAGCAGTTCTCCTCTGCGCCTCAGTACGCATGCGCAGACTTCATTCCAACCCCGCTAGAGTCGAGTCAGAGGAGGGCAACGCCAACCAGTTAGCATAGCTACTAGCAATGGCTTTTCATAACAACACCTTTGCTCTTCACTGCTGTCATCTGAGCACCATCCACGAGTGTTTCTGCACATGAGGACCTAACCGCCGACAATCAATCCAGCAGACTTACTTTGCAACAGCGAGCGCTTTTTTTTAAGCCAGTATGCGATGGGGACAGAGAGCTGTGGATTTCTACACGAATCTTTGCAGGCGGCTGCTGCTGAAGCAGAGGATGCTGCTAGGCTAGCGAGCTAGGCCTTTACATCCCACAGGAACCCTTCAGTACTGCGCCAGGAAGCAACTTGCAATCAAAATAGGAACGATTTTTGTACTTAAATGAGAGTTTGAGCGATTCGCAGCTCTCGTTTAGCACCAGACATCTGGCGAGCTGTGTGCTTTTGTTTGTTGATAGCTGCTAGCTAGCCGAACATCGAGCAGCCAATCCGCTATCTTGTTAGATTATCGACCCGTTTAATATTTCCAGAACGGCTTAAAGACAGCAGGTAAACCCGACTGGGTTTGGAGAAGGTGAGAACTGCTGTCGGATTGTGTGTTCATGCTACATTTGAGCAGCGTGAATGTGGAACAAAATGGAGACCCCGAAGATTCTGTACGATTTGGACACGTCTGGGGGCCTAATGGAGGTAAGCCTGTCTGCCCTTCAGCTGTGCCTCGAATCACTGTCATGTGTGTTAAATATGCCTGTATTAAGGATTAAATGAGTCGTAATAAAAGCAAATTGCAAAATGGAAAATAAGTCGTTTGTGGACATTTGCTTTGGTGAGTTAATGCAGTGCTGGATTGGGCCTGTTGCAGAAATGGCCTGCCTGGAAACTAGAACCGAAGACAAATTTATGTATGTATATGTGTGTGTGTGTGTGCAGATTTCATTATTGATATCACGTGATTAGATCTGATTTGACATGGAAAAAAGTTTGACCTCCTCATAGTTGAATGTGAGCACCCCCCGGGTGCTGCACGTTTTGGGGGTCTCTCTAATGTCACCCTTAATTTTAATCCAAAATCTGCATTGTGTGTATGTGTCAGATTATTAGTATGGCATCCAAAATGTGCAGTGACAAGGTTGGAAATACCAGTTGAATGTGTGAAGCAACTCTCCATTGAGTCTGTCAGGAGATCTTTGTGTAACTACATGCATGCTTAAAATGTATTTGTCAATCTGTTCCAGCAAATTCAACAGCTGCTCGCACCCCCACGCTCTGAGGATGGAGAGAAGAGACGCAAACCAGAGAGGGAGACCAGAAGAGGAGGCCGAGCCACGAACCACGACACCTGCGATAGCTGCCGTGAGGGAGGAGATCTGCTCTGCTGCGATCACTGTCCCGCTGCTTTTCACCTGCAATGCTGGTATGCTTCCAATGCATTTTCGTATCTTGTCTGAGTTTAACAGTTGACTGAATTTTTCTTTTAGATTTATGTACAAGTCTGTTTATGCTGCTGATTTTTAAAGGTCACAAAGATTGTTATCTGGTTGACTGATGTGGATTAAGAGGGTGACTTGTGGACATCTTGGAAGCACTAAGTTAGTAGTAGTGGTTAGTAATGGTTTGCACCAAATGCAGTTGTTTTATATCAAATGTATTTATGAACTTATGAACAAAATATTAAAAAATAAAATGCATTACCATTCAAAAGTTTTAGGATTTAAAATTTTTTTTTTAAGTCTCGAATGCTCACAAAGGCTGCACTTATTTTATCAGAAATACAGTAAAATTGTTAAATAATATGACTTAAAATAACGTATTTTTATATATTTTAAAATGTAATTTGTTTAGAGCTGTCAAAGGATTAATTCTGTTTATTTGCTTCCAAAATAAAAGTTTTTGTTTACATATTATGTGTGTACTGTGTATAGTTATTATGTATGTATATATATATATATATATATAAATACACACACATGTATATATTTAAGAAAAAATTTTGTTTATATATAAAATATTAATATAATAAATTATATATATATATATATACTTACACACATAATAATTATACACAGTACACGCATATATAATGTGTAAACAAAAACATTTACTAATCCTTTGACAGCACTAAATTTATTCCTTTGCCAAAGTTGAATTTTCAACAGCAATTACTCTAGTCTTCAGTGTCACACGAACGATTCTTCAGAAATCATTCTAATATGCTGATTTGGTGCTCAAGAAACATTTTCTATTATCATTGTTTAAAACAATTGTGCTGCTTAATATTTTTGCTGCTTAATATTACTGCCACTATTACTGTCACTTTTGTCACAGAAGCTACAGTCAGTTTGACAGTCCCATGTAGAAACATAACGCTGAAAACTTATCACACATAATGTAGATTTCATGATTGCTAACATTGCATATTGTTTTTGTGCACATGACACATTTTCCTCATCCAACAACAAAAATCGCCTAGAAATGGGCATTTAAAAAGTTTTTTTTTTTTCACTATACTGCTTAGCTCCTGACAGCCTGAGCTTGAAATAAAGTCTTAATGCACGTAAGAACAAAAAAATTCCCCTACAGGTTGTTTTCTGTATAGTTATCATTTCTCTCACTCTGAAGCCACAGCTGGGTCCTGTAGTTTATCATAGGGGCTTTGTTTGGATGGAATCACTCCTGCCTCATTTCATTTGATGGTTGTTTAATCCAAACTCCTGGTTTTTACTGCTGTTGTCCTAGGCCTGGGCGATAAAACGGTATCGATATTTATCGACGGTACACCTTCGATATCGATATAAAAAATGTTCGATATAGCGCACGATATAGGCACATACTATGAGTGACGCAGACAGCACACACAAACACGAACACATGCTGAAATGAGTGATGTGCCTGCCTGTGATGAGGAGATTGTGAATAAAGAATGAATATTAGTCTAATTTAAAATAAACATTTACATTTGAATGTTAGGTGTGCATCAGGGAGCGTCATCAGTGGCACGCGAGATGCGGTGATAATGTAAGTGAAGTTGTTGCATTTTAATGTTTTGTTAGTCTAGCCCACGAGACGTGCCGCTGCTGCGTTATTCATTCAAAATATTAGAGAAATATAGAAGAATCTTGATTAGGTTAAAACCGAAACAAGCCATTCACACAGAACACATATTCAGCGCATTTTTTAGACGGACAAATATGACTGCTGCACTCGCAGATGTATAGAAAGCCATGCAAAGTTAAAACAGTTTAAACTTTTAGAACTTTTCACGTCACGAATTTGTGGAGGTGTATTCCTTTTCACTGTGTCTCATGTTTTTAAATGCAGTCTGTGTGAATGGCACTTCGGCTCTTTGGATTAAGCAATGCATAAATGCATGATGCTGTTTTGTTCATAATTGTTTATGCAATTTACGAAATTATATTAGATTTTTATGAGTTAATTTAGACGTAATGCACGTTTTTATAGAGTTACTTCCTTGCATTGACAATTTAAATGCGCTGCATTATTTTGCTCATTGCACCCTCCTGTGGCCTCGGGAGACAATTAGACCTATACAATAAAGACCTATTTAATCTGCATATAAAACATAAGAAATTAGATATTTGTTTATTTGTTATTGTTTGATTGTTAAAACAAAAAAATAGTTGTTGTTTGTCTCAGTAAATTGTGTTAATTATAAATACAGTGGTTAAATTTAAACTTTTTTTTTCTATTGCTTTTTGTTTTAAAAAAAAAAAGTTATAAAAAATGTCAATAATTATCGATACCGAACGATATGAAACATTATATCGTTGATACATTTTTTAGCTATATCGCCCAGCCCTATGTTGTCCTATGCTGATCACTAAGGGGAAGTAAATGTATTGTTATTCAACAACTCTGTCCTGAGGGGTGATTTGTTCGGATGTACTTCACATTAAATCGATCCAGCCTTTCTCTTGGCTGATGTAATATAAAGCTAGTCTACATTGACTGTATGGCAAAGATGGAAAGAAAGAATGGTATTTATTTACATATTTGTGAAATATATCAATAACATTGCCTCATTTGCACCATGCAACCTAAAGATTGCAAAGAGTCCGTGTGGTTCAGTTTTTAGATTTGGTGAGACCTAGATGGTTTCAGTGTGATTGCAGCATTGTGGTTTTTAGTTGTTGTTTTTTTTTTGCATCTAGCACGTGAATAAAACCTGTAAGCTTTCACTGTATTTTTCATGCAGAAATGTCAAATATTTGTAAAATGTGTAAAAAAGCACTATTGTGTTTTGAAACATTTGATTCTTCACAGTAATCCACCTTTGAGCAGAGAGATGCTGCCCCCTGGTGACTGGATGTGTCATCGCTGCAGTGTGCGCAAAAAGGTTGGAAAATTCATATTTGCCATTGCTGTCTTGTATTTGGAAACTTAAGTTGTATTGTTCTACTGTTTTTCTATTCACATTTAAACAGGGTGTCCGCGGGTCCTTAAAAAGTCTTAAAATGTCTTAAATAACGTTTTCCTAATATAAGGCCTTAAAATGTCTTTAATTCGGATTTGATGTGAGGTAAAAATTCAAAAGGTTTAGTTTATTCATAACATGATATAGTTAAATAACACCATGACAAGTGAGCTATTTGCTCAATATTTTCACGATGCAAAAAAACATTAAAAACACCTGCAGAGTGCACGCATTACGTGAAGTCTAGTGCGCGTGCGCATTTATGAGCTCTTTCACTGCATGATTCAGTCTATTACAATACATTCTGAATGATCACAAATTCAAGACATGGGGGCAGAAAATGTGTATATTTATACCATTTCATATAGTTAATCAAGTTCACACGGAAGAGTGCCTTTTTTTCTCCAAAAATTACCATATACAAATGTGATATTGATTTTTTACAACAGTTCAATAAACTAGAAGTTTTATTAAGAGACTTACGTTTTAGACACCATATTGCCTGCTTTTGCACTATTTCGGCAACAAGAATAATTCCAAACACAGCCACAGTGCTGCTTTGCGTCTTTGAGCAACATGACGGCGTTTCGTTCCTGAATGAATCAACCGTTTAAATGATTCGGTTCAGTCGCAATGACTCACTTAACAGTGACTTACTGCCACCTACTGGCGGTTTTAATTTCACGTTTAAAGTATCTTTTCATTTTTTTCACTTACTGGTAGTTTAGTTGAGAAGTATGTTGGAAAGTATGCATTTTGCCCTCAACATTTCTTATTTGTATGCATTTACAAATGCATTTTAAATGCATTTAAAACATTAATCTCATAACATTATTTATTGCAGTTGTAATTATTGTTATTTGCAGTGTACATTATTTAATCTGACTGGTAGCAGCCCTATAGTGTATATTGAATTTATTGATAAATTGTAATAATTTGACATGTAAGATGATGCATACATCTAAAAAGGTTAAAAATAGGCCTTTGTAAAGGTAAATATGCAGATTTAAGTATGTAAAAGCTGATAGAACACTGATGAAAATATTGCTTCAGAATAAATTGTTTACTCCACCAAAAATCTCAGTGATGCAGTTATTTTGCGGGGATATTTTGTATGGAATATTGTCTGCTGACATGAAAAGTTCACTGTATATCATAGTAATAAATATAATTTATTACAGCAATGATATTTTGTTTTCTTTTTAATTTATACACATTAAATATTACATGTATGTAATAAAATGTGTATTTCCATTACAAGTTTAGGTCTTAAATTTCATATAAGTTGGTATTAAAAAGATCTTAAAAAGTTTTACATTTAACTTGTTCATGTCTGCAGAAACCCTGTTTAAAGGAATAGTCCACCCGAAAATTGGCAGATTATATAATAAAAATACATTTAAAAATGCGTAAAGGTTTGGAACAACATGAGGGTGTGTAAATGATGACATGCCTTCTCCACAAAGGATACAATCCCTGAATGCATTGCTTTAAGCACAATAAAAAAAAATCTGAGAAATGTTCATTAAACAAACTTACATTTCATTCAGTGTCAAAACATCGATAAAACTTGTCAAATAATTAATTTACTCAACGTGTGCACTGATTTTTTGTTATTAGAGTAAAAGATACTTTAATAATGCTTATTAGAGTACCTTTTAGCTTAGCAGCATGTTAACGGTTGCCTTAGCAATAGTGGTCGACTGATATAGTTTTTTTGACAGCCGGAAAAATCTTGGAAAGCAGGGTGGCCGATATAAAACCAATATAATTTTATTAATTTTAATTAATGTTTAAAAAATTTGAAATCATTTGAAAATGGATTAACCATACTTATATTTTAGATGACAAAGTATTTTTCACAAATAAAGAATGTGAAAAATTAATAAATAAAGAAAAGGAAGTAAACACTGTAACCAACAGGGCACTCAGTATTCTGGGAAGTTTGTGTGCATTGGGATTTGGGAATCATATTTTTTCAAATAAAGCCAAGGTAACACTCATTTTACATACAGCACACAGTGGAAATGACATGAATATGGCAGTGGGCAAATGCATGAAGCGCAGCATAATTTGATATCACGAGTTTAAAGTTTGTCGATCGCGCGTCTCCAG